>NC_061509.1:253508245-253808245 GCF_022539505.1 Lolium rigidum | reverse complement strand
AAAATAAAGCAAATACTGGAGTTGAAGGTATCATCATCACTGTGCAAAATAAAGCAAATACTGGAGTTGAAGGTATCATCAGGGCTCGGTTGCCCGCAGCTTGACCCTCCGGCTTACGTGTGCTCTTGAAATCCACATGAAAAGGCGCCAGCTTAATTCGGGCAGCTTCTCAACCCTAACCTGCAGTGACTCTCCGATGACAGGAGCCTCTCTTAATTCCTCGTAGAGTTCGATGTCAACCTGGTACCAGAACATGATCTGAATGTACTATAAGACCAATGATCAGACTTCTAGCGAGAGAAATTCGCAACAAAACAAAAAAACGACTACTGGCGAGAGAGATTCACAAGGCACAAAACCATGCCAACTCTGAATTTCAGATGCATATTCTGCATGGCATGCGAACTGACCTCAACGAAGTTAGGTGTCGTGCTTCATGGCAAGTTAGGTCAGCATCTCCGGAGGAGCACACACCGACCTACCAACTTAACTGCACTGCACTGCACCAAGGGTTCATAGAACCAGACGGAAGACGCTCGTGCTAGTTTGCATTCTCTACCAGGCATCAATCTCAACTTAACTTCTTATGTTCGGAAAAAAAAATCTCAACTTAACTTCTGAAGACAAGACCTAATGCACAGACGATAATTCAGTAGATTTGGGATGCAACTTGCATGTTCAAGTACAGTTCCGGACCAATTCACTATGGACCATAGTCTATGGTATATAGAACACCTTAAAAGCACAACCCCTGCGGGGTCAATCGACGAGAATAATTTGTCACCTAGAACAACAGCTGCTAGCCCAATATATTAGTACGCTGATCCACAAGATCATTTAATATGGATAAGTAAATAAAAACATCTAGAAAACGTTCGCCTGGTCCAGAATTTATTCAAACACTTGACACAATCTTACTCTTACTAGAAGAAACACAAAAGCTAACTTAGCCGGACATAGATTCTATGTTGTGCTTAATGTCATTGGCGATGTTCTTGGCATCCATGGCAATACCAGCCAATCCCCTCCTCGCAAACCCAGCACAATAGAGCATGGTTTCACCTTTCCAGTGATCAGGGAATTCCTTCTTCGGCAAGCCCTCGGTATTCAGCAAGTCGTCACCATTCTGCACTTACAAATATCTTACTCATTCTAGAACATATACCAAGTGTTGCATCTACTTGGGGAAATTAAAATATCAATAATGCTATTACCTTGAGCCACATATTTGCTGTGCTTTTGTAGCCTGTTGCAAACACAATTGCATCGAAAGACCCTTCATTCCCAACTTGAAACTCAATCGTTTTTCCTTTGATCTTAGTAATCTCTCCCTGAACCTACAACATATTCAAAAAATTATAACTTTTCATATGGATTTTTTTATACTATCTATGTCATGAACGAGAATATGCTCACCTTAATATTGCCTTTCTTGATTAAATCAATGGTGCCAACATCGATCACCGCAGATCGGCCATTTTCGGACTTGAGGGCAAATGGACCCTTTTTTGGTCTCATGATTCCGTACCTAGATAGGTCCCCAAATTTGAAATTTGCCATCATTACAACAAGACCATCTACCATCTTCATTGGAAGACGACGGACAAGTGTCATTCCTAATCGGATTATTTCTTTCGTCATTACATGAACCTGCAACCATGAAATGGGTCACACATCTCTTGCAACATGTGTGATAAAAAGAGTGAAATTATGAAAAGATACGTAGCGAAAATCACATATAATACACATACCGGACTCCGTATAACTATAGAAGTATTGGCACCATGAGATGCAAGGTCATATGCAATCTCCATCCCAGAGTTGCCAGATCCGACGACCAACACGTTTCTCCCAGAGTACGTGATACCTGACTTGTAACTTGATGAGTGTATGGACACACCCGTAAAGTTTTCTAGTCCAGGTACCGCTGGAATATTCTTCGCACTATTCTCACCACTTGCCACAACAAGAAACTTAGCCATGTAGTTGACTATTGTGCAATTATCAATGTCTCGTGCTACAACAGACCAATATTTCCTATCTATGTCATATGTGGATGACTCAACAACAGTGAGATACCTCGGCTGGATTTGGAAACACTCAATGTAGTCATCTAAGTACTTGATAAAAGTGCTTTTTGGTATGTATGTTGGGGTATCTAATGGGTAAGACATGTGTGGCAACTCACAGAACTCCTTAGCAAGATGTAGCTTGAGACGGTCATACATGTGTTTACGCCATAGTGGTGCGCTGCAATTCTCACGCTCGACGATGACATAGGGGATGGAGAGTTGACTAAGACATGCCGCTGTCGCGAGACCTGCTGGCCCTGCTCCAACAATCAAAACTAGAACGTCCTCCATAAACAATCGAGTGTGTGGGATTGTAAGTTATTTGGAAGATTGGTTGTTGTATGGTAACAAGGAATACATTTTGCTCAGTTGATGGAATGGTTGGATGAGCACTCAGCACATGAGGCTTATATAATTCTGTAATTCGCACATGTCAAATATATTTTATGAACGTGTCCAGATTACAATCCTCAAACTTTGGTGCATATTAACTCTGTATGTACTGCCCTCTCGAAAAATTAGAACTTCATAAATGCCTATTAATTAGGAAAACTTATCTGGATACACAAAAGGTAAGAAACATAAATACGATACGGCTACATTTATTGTCAAAATCCTACCAGGATTTGAATATATTTACAGTGATTTAATTTTTCTATATAGCCGTTGGATTTCGACCTCGCGCGTACCCCGAGTCCCAAACGTCCGCGTCGTGATTGAATGTTTCTATATAGCCGTTGGAAATACCGATAGGATTAGGATCTTTTCAAACTACACATTTTGAATGTTTTTTCTTTCCTTTTAGCCATTAATGCATACCCGGATAGGATAAGGATACAAGTCAGGTGTTTATCATGCAATTAATGATTAATTAAAATCTTGGTTCACTACATGATCCATCCAACTTTAAATGGCAGAACGCGTATCTAGTCTTGGCTGGGAGCAAATCATGGCAATGGATTCAGGTCGGCCAGGTGTTTTTGTTGCCGTAAAATTAAACAGTAGGCCATAGGGGCATATGCATGGTTGATGAGACCATTTCATCTTAATCCTACCACGTAATTAAAATACTCCGTATAAAAATATACGTAATATATAATGGGTTATTTGTTAATCTTATCTCTGATAACTAAACATCTCTAAATATATGGTGAGAGAGACTGTTGCTAAGAGATCATCTCTTAATTAAAGGAAGGCATCTTTTTTAACTTTCCCTTTTCTCTACCTCATTGTTTATCTTACGACGACACTCCTAAGATTTCATTATTGTGCATGCCCTAACAAGCATGGAAAATTAAACCAAGCCATCGAGATTGAACAAGGCTACACAAATTGGCGATGAACAAATTTTTGGTAAGGCAAACACTGGACAACGAATCAAACATACATATGCCAATTTCTTGGGAATCATACAACGAAGGAAAAAATAAAGGAAATAGATGTGAATACCTTTGTTACGCATGTGGTCGGCGTCCAGTTCGACGTCACCATGTGTAGCTTCTGCCCACGGTGGGCCCACACCTGGAGCTGTGAAGGATGCAGTTCTGTGACATGACTAGGAAGTTCAGCAAGGCGGACCTAGGAGGGAGGATTGGAGAAGAAGCAGTCGCCGAGCGGGAAAGGTGGCCGTTGCGAGCTAGGGTTAGTAAGGGAAGCGACATGTACACGAGAGAAGGGTGTGGAGGTGAACATATGTGACTGAGTGGTACCTTTTTCTTTTATCGAGCCATGGAAGTTGGATGAGACCGTAGAATGGGGCTAACAACATGTCGGGGGCATTGAACGAGGCAAGATAAGATAGCCTAGAATAAGTAGGAAAACAAATCCAGTGATTGAAATATATGTCACAAGTCGCTTGAATCCCATGTAAGAATTCAAATGGCATAGGGTGGGGAGACCTAAAGGCTGCGGGGAGGGCCCTGCACCAAGTTGTAAAGGAAAATTGACCATTCTCGATAGGTGGTTGCAGTCTAAGGGTCACCAGTGCTAAACTGTTGTGTTATCTCATAGATCCAGATGAACACAATATTTTACCAACTATTATTCCTCTTCATCTAATTATCCTATATATACTTGGCAAATAAAATAGAGTTGCAAAAGAAAGAGAAAAGGTGACACAATCACACAACAATGGTTGAGGACAAGATCAGCGTGTTGCCAGGGCAGCCGCCGGCCAGCTTCGCACAGTACTCCGGCTACGTGGCGGTGGACGCCGTGAAGAAGAGGTCGCTCTTCTATTACTTCGCCGAGGCCGAGGTAGATCCGGCCACCAAGCCCCTCGTCCTCTGGCTAAATGGAGGTAAATTCAGAAGCTGATACATCACTGTTTCATCTTATTGCATTATTGGTACTGGGGACATAACACGAGAAAGAACCGTGTGAACTGTGAAGGGCAGAGCCCAGATGGGAAAGGAAATTAAGAAATGCCGATACTAGATTACCTGTGCAAATGCGCCTAGAGCCAAGGTCTTCTGCTTGGTTGTGACACTAAAAGAAGTTTTTTTCCCCTAATTGACTTCTTGAAAAGTAGACAGAGGAAGTGTCCCACTGTTAACGGAAGGGAGCTTTTTATCTTCGAATTTTTTATGCACTAGTAGAAAAGAGAGCTTTGGTTTTTTGTTCCAAAGAGTTTTAGCACCGGATTTGGCACGAACCGATGCTAAAGGGGTCATTAGCACCGGTTCGTGCGGTCTGGATGTCCAGGGGACTAGCCGGCATTAGCACCGGTTCGTACGGTACCTTTAGCACCGGTTCGTGACACGTTGGCCATCCGGTGAAATGCGTTGCACTGGTTGACCATCCGGTGAATATGGCCATTATAAACTGGTGCAAATGCCCCGTTTTCCACTAGTGATGACTATGCCCTTTTGTTAGGATTACATGATCTCGTCAAATGGAACTAATGTTGAAAAACACCCGTATGGGAGGGTTCCAAGCATGATAGCATCTTCAATTTTCGAATCCTGATCAAGATTCTGTGTCTCTATGTTTGGAGTTCTGATGATGTCCATGCATGTGCTTGTGTAGGACCTGGTTGTTCATTTGTGGGGAATCGAAGTCAACTTTCCAAAAGTGGTGAAGCCGTGTATTCTTCCATTAACACGCAAATAGAGTACTTAGGTTGCAAGAAGTACTCAGGGCTAGTCAGCTTCTCGAGAACAACTCGAAATAGTTTGAGTTTAGTATGAGCCTTATTAATTTTGTAACTAAGTTAAAACGTGTGAGATTCTTTTAGTGTTTTACATGGAAATAAAATAATTCCCACAATCTATCCAATCATCACAGACGTGTTATTTAGTTTTTCTTTTGGCTCGGAAGGTACTTGAGACCTACTTGAAACCATTACAAGCTAACAATATGCCATCTATACAACTTGATCTATAGGTCAAGATCCAACTATCCGTAGTAGGCATGTCATTTTGTATCATGAATGCAAATTGTAGTATCGTGTTACCTATTATTTTTTGGAATGAAAAAATTCACCACATTTTAGTGTGTGTGATGTTCTTTTAGTCTTTTACATGGAAATAAAATTAATTGCCGCAATCTATGCAATCATCACACGTGTTATTTAGTTTTTTTTTTTGCTCGGAAGTTACTTGAGACCTACTCAAAACCATTACAAGCCAACAATATGCCAAATTCTACAATTTGATCTATAGCTCAAGTTAAGCTCGCTCTAATACATGCTTTCTGTAAATGACATCATGTGTAATTTAACTCAGAATCTCTTAAACATCCACATTCCAAGTGGTGGGGCATGACGGTCCAACTAGAAGTGGCAAATTCATGGGATCGATTTGATAGAACAAACCCATAAACAAGTATATATGCACACAAGTGGTAAAATTTTATGGACCAAATTCATAGTAAAAACCAAAAATTATTTTGGAAAGACCGCCCAATGGCCGGGGATGTCCCCAAGACACGACCGATCATATGTTGTGTTGTTGCTGCGTTTTATGAATCACCAAAAGAAAAACAGGCAATTCTATCGGACTGCAACGGCTATCTATGAGGAGTGCTCTTTTCTAGCTTGAGATTTTTTTTCGGACCATGCAAGAGCGCTGCATACATCTATTAAGAAGAGAAGAAAGCCAACAGATGGCAAGGTTCAAGCAATACACATACAGGTTCGGAAACCCGACCAGGATAGAGAAGGACAATACAGATCAAACTCCTAGCCTGCTAAGTTACTAGAAACAGAGATGCATTATTGGGCAGGCAACATAAATCAAACTCGACTGGCAACATCCCATAACTTGGGATCAGCCCTGATCTAATCGACGACCATCTAGATAGTTTGTAGATATTATCGAGACTCTTTTCTTCCTTCAATGCTAAATACCCCAAGCTGTTAGCAAGAGTGTTTAGCCTCTCCCTGTTTGATCCTTGAAGACTTGCTGGAGTTTGAACCACCATGGGCGTAGAGAAATATCAATAGTAGGTACGACCAGCTGCAGTCCGGCCCAGACAAGAACTGAACTCCAAATAATGTTTACTATGACACAACTCATAAAATGATGGATTGAATTCTCATATTCTGAATTGCAAACACATCTGTCATTATGAGTAAGCCCGCACTTTGCAAGTCGATCAGTCGCCCAAACCCTTCCACGGATGAACAGACACATTGCAAGCTTGAAGCGTAGTGGCGCCCAAGCACTCCAGATTTCCTTCGTCGAGTCACAGCGCGTGGTAGTTGTAAAATATGCATGATAAACTGACTTAGTCGAGTAGACACCCTAGGAGTCCACGACCGCCCAAACATCTGCCACTCCCGGTGTAAGATGGAAGTTCTGAACCTCCTCCCAAATATCAAGCATTTGGAGAAAGCTATGGATGTTAAGGGGCTTTTTGATGTAATCAATCCATTTGCCGCTAAAAAATGTGTCCACGGACGTCCTTCTAGCTCTAATAAGAGGGGAAATTCCATGGAAAATATCTGTGGCAATTTTTATTTTATTTTTCTCTTTGTGTACGTTAAATTTGGTTCTGAACATTCTAGAGAAGGTAAGCACACCTCTTGACTCTTGTGAACACCCACAAATTTGTTTTGAATTTTTTTAACACTCACAAAATTAAATTCTGTGAAGTGGTATCATGGTATCACATCACATGATGTGTGGTATCGCTAGATATTTTCCCTCCTCAATTGTTCTTCCCCTTTAGCCATTTATCACTCCAGAAGTAGCATCTCTCCCCGTTGCCAACGACCAAGATTGCAGCTGCATTAAAAATATGTCGATCCTGTTCTCTCATGGGAGTGGCCAAGGCACACCATGGTTTTTGTTCCTCAGCTCTTAAATTCCACGTCCATTTGATCAGCAAGGCAGTATGCATAAATTCCAAATTAATAATAACAAGGCCTCAATTTTGCTTGGGGTGACGTACCGATTTCCAATTCACCAAACAATGTCCACCTTTGAGAGCATAAGTACCCTTCCAACGGAATGGTCAACAAATTTTGTCTATTGCTTTGAAAACCAAAGGCGGTGGGTCCAAGGACAATGGAAGATGGCAATTGCACTAAGTACTGATTGAACAAGAATTAGTCTTCCACTTTGGGTTTGCATGTGTCTTCCAAGATGCAAGTCTGCTTCTTATCTTGTCTATTCGTATTTAAAAATCTTCCTTACGAACCTTTTGAAAATGGGGAGGGAAACCAAGATATATTATCGGCCAAGCTGATAGCCGACAGCCTGACTGTCCATTACAATACTTATCTCTTGGAAAACATCTTCATGACCGAAAATGGGAGGTATGGAACTTTTCCTGAAGTTGCATTTTAGGCCTGATGCCTCACCAAATATATCCAAGATAGATTTCACTGCAAACCGCATTACGTCTTGTTACCTCTAGGAAAATAATCACGGCATCTGCATAGACTGACAAACGCTGAGGAATATGTTTTCCGTTTGGAAAGGAGGATATCACTCCATGTAATTTTTTGCCACAGTTCAAGGGAAAACAACAAAGTATTTCATTTTCTTGCGTGCAAGGCGGTGGGACCTCAGTTAACTGTTAGGCTTGAGGATCCATCTAAGTTTATTCGTGAGCTGCTTACGAACGATTGTAATTAATAAAGTAGCCATGATGGCTTTCCCTCAAAAAAAAAACAATGATAATACTTGCAGTAAGGAGGATTCACTAGTCGCAGGGAGCCAGGAACCTATTGCGTCATCTAAAATATCAAGATGTTCTGTTTAGTCATGTAATTTGCAAAACACAATCATCCAAAAGGAAAAAAAAAAGGTGACAGGGATACAAGGAACCGGCACCACCTTCCCCAAAATGGCGAGTCCTGTATTATCAAGCAGTAGACAACCGTACCTGTACTGCATACGCATATGCATATATCAACCATTCTGAAAAAGAAAACATACAAGGATTAAGCCTAGGCTTCCCAAAAATGGTGAATCCTATATTATTCCACCAAGACATCTATATTCCATACGGCTCGGTTCCTGTGCCAACAAAAAAAAACCTGATAACAGCACCGTATAACTTTACCAGTATATCTTCACTGTACAAGAAAAGGTATTTTGTTGGAGTTGGAGGCATCATCAGGGCTCCGATGCTGGCAGCCTGCTCCGGATCGTGTGCTCCGGCTTGTGAGTGCTCTCGAAATCCACATGAACAAATGCCCGTTCGACCTCTGGCAGTTTCTCGATCCTCTCCTGCAGCGACTCCCCAATGGCGTGAGCCTCTCTTAGCCGCATATCCTCGGAGAGTTCGATGTCCACCTGGTGCCGGATCAGGAGCATTATACACCACAAAACCAGGGGAACACACTACCAGTAGGTGGAAGGTAAAAAACATATACATCACTCTGAATTTCAGGTGGATATTCTGTGTGGGATAGAGTAGGATTCTAACAGCTGTTAACTGACCTCGACAAAATAGAGGGCGCCGAAGCTGTAAGCCCGAACCGTGTCGACCCGCTGCACCCGGGCGTCGTGCTTCATGGCGAGGTACGTCAACATCTGCAGCATCTCCGGAGGAGCACTCTGCCCCACCAGCGTAACTGCACCAATAATTCAGAGCTTCAGACACCTATTGCAGTTTGCTGATAATCCATCACACACATCATAATTTGCTAGTTTGCATTCTCTTATCAGACACTTCAATGTCAAATGACTCAAATCAACTTGTGAAGAGAAAACCAAAGCATTGATGAAACTTTCAGAAGATTGGGGAAGTAACCTGCATGTTCAATTACAGTTCCGGACCAGTTTGTTATGGTATACACCGCAAGAAGCACGGCTCCTGCAGGGTCAATCCACCAGAAGAACTTGTCTCCCAGAACAGCAGCCACCAGCCCAACAACGTTGGTTATCACATCGAAATAGTGGTCCTGAATGTGAATGGCACAAGTACAACCCAATTTTAGAACGGTAAAAATCTTACACCACCTTGTGAAGGGGACCAATTATGCACTAACTCAACAAGGCAACAATTAGATGCTGAAGTGGCAATGCCTAATTATTTCGCTGCCATAGTACCAAAATTAGGCTCATGCATGGCAGATATAATATGTATACCTTTGCGTATGCCCGGACAATGCTATTCCCGGAACTCCTGCAGTAAAACCAGAGAGCAAGCTTGACAGCAGTTGCTGAGAGCATGATGGAGTACAACCATATGAGCTGCTCCGTCGTCATCTTGTCGCCGGGGTTGTTCTCCACCAGCTGCTCTACAGCTTGGGTCAGGACCTGGAAACCTGACAAATCGGCACAAAAGAGGAACAAATTAACTTCAACAACTCACATTCTAGGTGACAAACAGCATCAATCATGAATCTATTCAAAGATATGGGGTTCACAACACACCTAGAGTGGCCATGATAGCGGCGAAGACGATGATCCCGACCGGCTGCATACGCAATTTTCCGATGGGGTATTTGTATATGTTCACCTTCTTCATGGAGATATGCGTGAACCAGAGGATGCCGCCAGCCATCAAATCCAGCAACGAGTCAAGCGTGGACGCCGCAATCGCTATGGAACCCGTCCTGACCGTCGCATAAACCTGCAGATCATCAAGTCGGACGAGTTAGAGCAGTCGATTATACTTGCTCCGTTGCACAGCTGTACCATGTACTAGTAAGTATACCCTGCCCGCTATAAAAGTATAAATCAATCAATCAAACACCTTGAAGGCCAGGAGGACGACATTGGCGTAGTTGGATATCTTCATGGCGAACTCGCTCTCCTTCTCCTCGCGGTCCTCGGCGGCGCCGGCGGCGTCGGTATCTTCATCGGAGTCGAACTCTCCGGGCATGCACAGGGCCTCCACCTCCTCGAATGTCTTCAGCGTGGCGAGCTGCTTGTTGTAGTAGTCCCTCTCACCTGCTCGCGGGCATGTGAAGGGGACGGAGTTAGTTCGCGGCGCTCCTCGACGTATTAAGGGGTGGAACGGCGGCGGCGTCTGTTACCTTGGGACAGGTCCTTGACGCGGGCGACGTCGACGTCGGCGGCGCGCTCCGGGTCCAGCTCGGTGCGCATCTTGTCGGGCAGCCGCGACAGGAAGCTGCTGCGCAGCGACCGCGCCGAGTCGCGGCGCCGCAGAGAGGGCGTCCGGGCGACGCGGCCGGTGCCGTTTCCCAGCAGCGGGGCGCTCCGGTCATCGGCGTCCATCGGCGGCGGGCACGGCCGGCCGGCTGGTTTTGGTCTGGTTTGTGTGTGAGCGACTGAGTCTTCGACTTTTCAGCCGGTTTTGGATATTTTTTCCAGTTCAATGTCGGGGAAAAAGCTTCGTGAATCGTAATGTACGGCTTAGATATCCTAACCATTGACTATATTGTAGTAACACTAACACCTCACGCAAAAGAAAAAGTGTAGATCACTCTGTTTCATAATATAAGCCGTTTTAGCAAACTACAAAAGTAGTATGAACATGCTTCCAGTTCCATAAAACAGATTTGTATTCTATCTTGAGATGAAAATGTTTTGGATAATATTTCATGTAGCTTTGGATAAACTGAACTTGCAATAATGAAAAAAAGAGGTCATATTGAGTGGATTTTGTACACGTACATAGGTGTAGTTGTGTTCTAAACCATGGATTTATTCCTCAAAATTTTCAGCTCGACTTGCTAGATGGAAAGTTTCCTTTCTCTTTTCTCTTTTTTTTTAATCCAAATCTCAAAGCAAAACACACGATAATAAAAACATCCACACCTATGCGTAAATACGTAAGTGTTTTCCTATTTTTGATAGGATGGAGTATGCCCTCTTTTGAAAAAAAAAAACCTTCACATGCTATGTCGCGGATTTAGGTTCATTTAATTGTGGTTTTTCTCCTTTTCAAGGTGCAATATGATTATCCTTATTTTCTTAAAATTAGATATCCATGCATTTCTTGTAGGGTTGTCTTTTTGTTCACACTTCGCTTGGCTCAATCCAGCTTTGACCTAACCACTCCCCATTTTACATTAGGCTCAAGATCTAGTTTTTTTAATTCATATGCTCACATGAGCCGAAATGAAGATCCTTACTAAAATGTTTTTTTTTTGTTTTCTAGCAGATGAAGTATTACGGAAAATATACCTTGGACGTGATGAAGCGTATCATCAGTTGTGTGTGAAGGAATTGATGTATGTGTTTCCCTTTCCCTTCCCGATACTTCAGTGTCGCTATCCTACTGCCATGGGTAGAATGCAAAATGATGGAACCATCTACCCGTTCATTGATTTCACGAGGTTTCATTCTCAAAGTCCTGTAGAAACGGATGATGTGATGGAGTACCAGACAATCAGAGATGTGGCTAAATTTATGCGTTACGTCTCATTATGAAAAGTTCAATGTGCCAGTTGACAAGTTGACATTTTGTAGCGTCAATTGACAGTTTAGTTTGCAGTGCAAACAGACCAATGATCACCATTAGTGATATGAAATATTCTTTAAAAAAAGGTTTTGCTAGTTCTCAACAACATGAGAACTAACTTGCTAATCATGAGTTACAACATAAGTGGCAAAAGAGAATTGATAAGAAGTTTATTCTCAATCAACTGGAAAATAGCCACACCCTTTAAAAATCATAAACTTTTTCTTAAGTCTTTTGACCATCTCAAAAACCTGGAGGCGTGGTCTGTGCCGCTGGGATTCACAGTTGACATTCGATGAGACCCCTCCGTTCCATCCCAACCGTCCATCCCCTCCCCCACGCCGCCGCTAGCTGCAGCCCACCGGCCGCCGGAGAGCCGTCGTCGCCGATGACCACCCCCGGCGCGGCCACGCCCCCACGCTTCAAGCGGTCCTCCCCCAGGAAGAAGCAGCAGCCACGCAGTAGCCATCGCCTCGCTGTTGACTTCGCCGCCGGAGAGGCCGAGGCTGCGCGGGCGTCCGTGGCGGCCAGGGCCACGCCATTGCTCCCCGCAACGCCGGCGGTGCCCGCGCAGTCGGCTGGAGGTATCCCGTTGCCTCGCGAGTTCTTCGAGGTGGACGCGCTCGACCTCGCCCCACGACTCCTCGGCAAGCTCCTGCGCCGGGACCAAGTCGTCCTCCGCATCACCGAGGTGTTTGTGCTTTTGTTTCTTTGGGAGGAGAGATGTTTGTACTTGAAAAATGCCTCATTTTGTTTGATCAAACTTATACACTACTACAACTAGCATCAGGATCATTTTTTGTTGCGGGTCATTTTTAGCATATTTCTTCCTTTGACAGCGAAATGTACTAGCAGCATATTGTGAAATTTTACTAACATAGCATTCGTTTCAACACCTGTCAGCACTATTTTCATCCTTCTTAAAGTTAGCAAAGTAGTAGTTGGTCAAGTTGTGCCAATTTCAAATTTATTGTTTACATTGGATTCAGGTGGAGGCTTACAGGCCAAACGACTCCGCGTGCCATGGACGATTCGGCGCCACAACAAGAACTGCTCCCATGGTAAGGCCAGTGCTTCCTTGCGCTGTCGAGCTTGATGAATGTTAATTGTGGAGTATTTTCAATTTTGAGGTTGGCTGAGGTCTTCCCCATCGTCGGGGTGTAGTTTGGATCAGGAGGGCATGCGTATGTGTACCTATGCTATGGACTCCACATGATGCTCAATGTTGTTGCCGACAAAGAGGGTGTTGGGGCTGCTGTTTTGATCCGATCATGTGCTCCAGTTAGCGGTATGCGTTGCTCATTCTTTGCACATAGATATATGCCAACAAATACTTTTGTTAATGCACAGATGTACTAATACTAACAAGTGAAATAGTTAAGGATTTGAGGTGATTTCTGTGAACCTTGACTGAAATGTGGTGCTTATTTTGTTTTGATTAGAAGATATATTGATTAAAGAGAAATCTCGTTGGAGTCGCCGGCTGGGCCTATGGCTCTTGCTTTGTTCGTTATTCCTGATTTTTTTTTCACCCGAAGCATTTCTGAATCACGCTTCTTATTTGAGAAACTATACTAATCCTAATTGTAGAGTGTGAGTTCTTGGAAGCATCTGAGTTATATTTAGAATATGTTTAAGTTTACTTTTGCCACCTCGCTGCCAAATGGTGGTAGTTGACGAGAAATAAAATATGTGAGCAAGAGTAGGCGCGGTGGCCATCTATTATCATGTGTTTCCCATTTCCATTGTAACTTGAACTCCATCCTCTATTTGTCCTAACGTTAGAAAATAAATCAAAGAAGTTTCTATCATTAGACAAGTGTAGTAGAACCCCATATACAAATCAAGTTACATTTACATGTTTGCACCATGAAATGGTATTCCTTTGTGGCCAACTGTTAATGCATGTGTTTGTCTGTGCAAGGAAAACCAATTTATCCCCCACTCCTTTCTAAGATCTAGTTTGAGCTGAATGTTGCTCTTAATTGCTGTAGGGCTAGATATCATTAAGCAGCGTCGGGGCCAACAAACCGAGAAACCAATCCTACTTACAGGACCAGGAAAGGTCTACACCATTCGACATCAAGGCTTTTATTTTCTGAATGATGGTTGTTCCTACAACACTGTATCATAGCTGTTCTTGCCTTCTTATTCAGGTCGGCCAAGCTCTGGGGCTTTCCACTGATTGGTCGAACCATCCACTATATACCCCCGGTACGATTGATATATTTCCAGTATAGCCAGAAACTGTCAGTGTCAGATGGTATTGTCTGAAACTGTTAGATGTCTTCGATGCATATTTACCCACCAATTTGTTTTCTGTATCAGGTGGATTGGAAGTACTGGATGGGCCAGAACCAGAGAACATTTTAGTTGGCCCCCGTGTCGGCATCGACTACGCATCATCCGAGCATGTCACAGCGCCGTGGAGGTTCGCGATCGCGGGCACTCCGTGGATTAGTGCTCCAAAGAACACTCTCAGGCCACGGTGAAGAGCTGGATGTGAGGAGAAGGGTGGCCAGATGCACATAAACTGTACTTTTAACAGATAGAAGAGGGCGCACTGAAACATTCGACATCTATTCTGTTATCGTGCTATTGGAGCATTAGTGTACCTTGTTAACAACACTGCTTTTGTACATACCAGAGAACAAGCATTCTCCTCTGATAAATGGAGAGGGGTCAATATCTCCTGATCACGTTTCATTACTGTGAAATTACAGATTAAAGAAGAGTTGCGGTATTAAGCATTTTTACACGCTTTGTTTGGTTAAACATCCTCGGGTGGCGACAATTGCGGCTCTACTGGTCTTCTCTCCTTCTCCTCCTTGCCCACTAGCGTGTGAAGGAGGTGGTGCCTGGTGCGAGGTAGGGATGGTGGCGCCAGGTGCAAACAACTATAGATGATCTAGCTTCAACACCTCACTATACCAATATATCATATTTCCTCCGTTTTTATTTAGTTCGTGGTTTAGCTTTTTACAAAATCAAATTTTCCCAAGTTTGACAAAAAATATATGAAAAACTATCAACAACCATAATATCAAATGGATATAATATGAAAATATAGCTTACGGTGATTCTAGTATTATAACTTTTACATCGTGGATGTTAATATTATTTCCTCAATATTTAGTTAAACTTTATAAAGTTTAACTTTAACTAAACCGAGAACACAAATTAATTGTGAACGGAGGGAGTATGTCTCCTCTTTCTCAGTGTCGTTATTCGACTATAGAAGATCCAGCTTGGACACCTCACTATATCATATCATATATCTCCTCCTTCTCGGTATCATCCTTGTCCAAGACACAAGGAAATCTTTTTCTCCTTTTTATTTTTTTCCACTTCTCTATCAGAACCATATTTATTTTTAGGCACCTCTAGATTTTAGACGACTTAGACTTAAACTAAATCTCAGTCTACAGTCTAGTGGCAGAGCTACGCTGCCGACGAACGCCAACGCCATTGGAGTTGGATTTTTTTTTTTTTGAGAACTCATCCTGCCTCTTTATTCAAACAATCATAAGGCGGGGAATACAAACGCCAACCGGTGGCGACGACAACCAGACATAACGACCCACAGGCCAACCTAACACAAGTTTGTCCAGATCATGGGGCTCCTTATTCGACAACCTATTCTCGTGCACAAAAGAAACCTCCTCCAAATCCTGAGAAGTTCTCTTGATCTCCTGGAGTATCTGAGAGTAGCTACCCGCCATTGGAGTGGGATTGATTCGAGCGAAAGAAGATGCCATAAAACTAACTGCTGGGCTGGGCTGTGGGCTGGCCCATTCATTTATTCGCTCATTAAATCGGAAGGGGCCCAAAAAAGGACAGGGAAAGGAGAGAATGTCGCCGGCGGCGTGGGCGAGGAAGACGCTCCTGCTCGCCGCCGGCCGCAGATCCGCCCTACCCTCTCAAATCCACCGGTAAGTAGCCATCTCCATTTCTAACCCCGGTAGTCATACACTCGGCGAGGGAAGCTCAGGGGCTCTGTTGCAGCTCTTACTCTGCCGGAGAAAGCGTCGCCGGTGGGCGGAAGAAGAGATCGGTGGGGCGGAGAGTGGTGGCTATCGGGGCCATCAGCCTCGCTGGCGGAGTGGCCCTCAGTGGAATCAACGACCTCGCCATCTTCCATGGATGCACCAGGTCTGCTCTACCATGCTGACCTCTTGCAAACCTAGAGTAAAGAGATTTTCGACATTCAAGGCGAAGTCCATTTAATCCTATTCGTAATTTGCCATGCTTACTATCTAACCTAGCTTCTTGTAATAACTAGAGCACCATTTCATACATTGAAGATTCAAGGCTGCCAGTGCCAGGCTTAGTTAGTGTTTAGCCAATCCCGAGGAGCTCATCGTGCTAATTCCATTGTGTCACAACTTGTTTCCATCATCATATATGCGGACTGAAAACACTAGTTTGCTCTTATGTGATCATGTAGCATATGTAGGATGTAGCCAATCCGTTCATTTCCTATTGTTCTATCTGTTCAGTGGATGGACTATCATTTGGTGAATGCAAACTTTTCTAGTTAATAATCCTCGCACATTAAACTCAGCTATCGTGTTGTTCATTATTTTTCTACCAAGAGGATTCCTTCATTCATGCTTTAGCTGTAGGTTGTGCCTAATCCACATGAATACCACTATACCAGTGTTGTTTCATTTATTTTTTGTTTTAATTTTATAGCTCAATAGACTCTGCTACCTTAATCATAATGTTCCTCTGTGTGCTCCCGGTATACCTTTGGACTTTTTCTCTGGATAGAATGTTTAGGATACGTATTGTTCCCTTTTGTGATTAGCGCATGATACCTACAAGTGTGAATGTTGCTTACAGGAAGGCGATAGAGATGGCTACTGAGAACCGAGAGGTTGCAGAAGCAATCGGGGCACCTATACTAAGAGGACCATGGTATGATGCTTCAGTTGTTCTGGGCCATCGGCGGAGGTCCGTGTCGTGCACATTCCCCGTAACTGGGCCACAGGGGTCGGGGCTGTTTCAGATCGAGGCCGTCCGGAATGGAGGTTAGTACTGCTTTTCCAATTGTTGTCGTGTCGGTTAAACAAGTGAATCATCGGTAGCAAGCACGAGAGCAAGCGGTCGAAAAGGAGAAAGAACCACGATAACCTGATGTCGAAGCCTGCGTTTCTGGTTGAGATTCACATTTGGAATAAAACGTCACTAGAGCTTGGGCTGTTGAAATTGGTCCAAGGTAGGGGAAGACATCAGTGGCAGTAGAATTGGCCTTAGCCCTTGTTTTCTACTAACAACTTGAGGCTTTGACCCTGTCATCAATCTTGTACATTCCTCTATTCCTTGCCCCTGACTGGCACCTCTACACTCACAAAGATGGATCTTCTTATTAGAAAAATGATAGTTCTAGGTTAGTTGCCAAAGGAACTTCGAATGTGGTCTTTATGTTCCTGTTACCCTGGTGTCTCAGTTCTGAAGTAAGGCTTGCTTACATGTGAAACAGGGGATGGCGTGCTCTCGTTTCTGCGGCACCATGACTGGGAGATACGTGCCATGGATGCTCATCTGGAAGTAGCTTCAGATGATGGCGAACTGAAAAAGGTTACCATAAACCTGGTGAGCAGCAGCGATGATCAGAGTAGTGGTGGGCAGTGTGAAGCAGAGGGTTTGAGCTGCTAGGATCACTTCATTTGGGAAAGAAGGAAGAATTTTGAGGTGGCAATAATTAAACATGAATTTGGTGTAATGCAACGTACTACTATCTATAGATAGTATCTCTGCTAGTGAATTGTCTATTCATAGCATAGCGTAAGGTCGCCCTTACACAGATAACAATATCCAGTTAACCTGTTTTGAACAAGAAAGAGAAATGTATTGTCCAGAAGATTTAGGAGGAGACAGTGCTGGGCGATGGTTTGTACTATTTGCAGCCAGCTGTTTAGTTTGAGGATGGCAAGCATGCATGGTTTCCGGGCAATTGTGTAATACCTGAGCTAATAATCCCCGAATTCCTATACAATCGCAGCAGGAGGTGAGAAATTCAGAGGGAAGGGGTTGAGGGCCGAGCAGATTGATCCGCTTGATTTTCCACTGTACGACTAGTTCATTGTTCCTAGGGCTAACCCGTTTGGCCAGAATTTCTTCAGGTGCTACTCTGATGTTCTCCTGAGTCTATCAGTGGCAGCTCTAGATTAGGAATAGCTTTTGCTCCAAGATGTTTTTTTTTTCGATTTACTTACATGGAAAACTGGATGCAATTGAGCACCTTGAGGGAACAGCAGTACATATGCTACTTCTCCAATTCTCTTCAACACTCTAAATGGGCCATCGAATTTGGAATGTAGTTTGAGTGATCCTTGGAGACTGAGAGCCTGTAGGGTTGTATCTTCAGATGCAACATATCTCCTTGGAGTTCCCTCTCTTTACTCTTATAATCATATTTCTTGATTCTATCCTGGGCTTTGATCATTTTTTCCTTGATTGTTTGTGTTGCATGTTGCCTATCCTGTAAAATGCCTTGAGCTTCTTCACTTATGTGTCCAAGCAATACAATTTCAATTACTTCTTGGAGTGGAGGAAAGCATGCAATGCCTGAAATGGAGTTCCAAAGATGCGTGATTTTGTAAACATTGGTTAACCCTCTCTGTTTGACCGGGTGATAGGATCGATGTGCTCATATTCATTCCTATATCTGCACCTTTTAGCAAGTTCTTGCCGTGGAACACTAGTAAAAACCATGTCTCTGCCGAAGACAATGATTGAGGGCGAGCCATGTAATTTGTAAACATGGTCAATGCAAGCTGAGCTACTTGTTTCAGTGTATAGGGATGGCTACTTGGCTAGGACTGACAGTGTGTAGGGATGGCTATGACTGATAACATGGACAATGCAAGCCGGCGCACGTTTGCTTGGCATCCAAACCACGTCATAAAATTAAGACCTTATCTGGTGCTGCCGTGCTTAGCTTTGAGGTGCCGACCTCATCTTGGTGGGATAGTCGGTGCCGGCGGTGTCTCGCTTGCGCAGGCAAGAAAACGAGGCCGTGCTCACATCTATCTCGAAGAGAAAAACGGCAGATGAAGATGGCACATGGAGTGCTGAATCCAGGAAGCTTCTCACGACCAGCAAAGACTTGCGGGAATCGGCGAGGCGAACCTGTTGCCAACTTGCTGAGATGCATCGACCGGTGCCCGTCAGAATCGTAATATTCTGTTTCTTCAAGTGGTGCAGTTGTCGGATCTCTAGAAAGAATACAATACGCAGCAGTAGTCGTCTCGTCTTGCTGCTGACCGATTCAAAACAGCATCTCATCTCAACTCTCTAGCGCGTGCACCACCATTGCCATTGGGTCTCCGATCTGCGGCGACAGGGTCAAATCAGCCGCTCTTCCAAGAAAGATTAACCAGCACCCAGATGAACTGAAACGTGTTCAACGAGTTAAACTGGCACTAGTAGAAATGCTGCTTAATCACGTCTATCGGTCTGTGTATCGGAGAAAACCACTGCTTCCAGGATGGTGATCCTGCTTCTCGATGCGTAGACGAGACAAGTCCTTATCTGACTGGAGATTAAAGCGGATCGATTCCATATCCATATCACACTGTCTTCGAAAGGGAGCCTAGTTACCTAACGCCGTCCAAATCTTCTTAGCAGCCTTCAGAATCAGACACGACACATGTCCCGCCAAGTCAGACCGACCCAACATACGCTGTGACGTGCTGACATAGGGACACCATATCAAAAATTTCAAGATCACAAACCAGCTAAAAATTCAGGACTCGTTCTACAAGCTTAAGCTGCGCCTCCTTCCTGGCAAAGCAACGCGGCCAATCACAGCACTTTGCCCCGCTTGCGTGCACGACGACCGAGAGAAAACTAATCAAACCTCTCAATCGCACATGCTATCAGTTAATCCGCGGGCCAACCCTCGCTCTATATAAAGAGCAGAGAGTAGGCAAGCAGAGACCCAAACATCGGATCATTGATCTACAAAGAGCAACCTCATCTGCATTCTGCCACAAGCTCGTTCGCCAGCCAGCCAGCTTCTTCACCCAACCGATATCTCGCTCGCTCGACGCCGGAAGACATGGAGGATGCCCTCGTGATGTCGCCGGAGCTCCGCGACGTGCTGGCCAAAGTGGTCGCGTTCATCCTCGTGCAGGGGCTGGTCTACCTCATCCTCACCAACTCCTCTGACGTCTTCTCCAAGAACAAGATCCTCAGGTCCCTCAGCTTCCGGACCATGCGCTCCATGAGCGTACGCCGCCTACTCGCGCCGCTCTCAGACGTCCCCGTCGGCACCGACGACCAGGGCTCGCTGCCTCCGCCTTCGCCGTCCTACTTTTCGAGGTCGTGGTCGTCGCGCCGCGGAGATAACCGCCAGGACTAGGATAAGAGGTGCCTGCATTGGAGCTAGCGAGTGCTAAAATTAGTTCTGACCGGACGAGTAGCTTTGGTAGTTCCGAACTGTCATAGGTTTGCTACTATTTGTGACTTGAGATTTCAGAATCATATATCTGAACTCTCGCGTAATTAGAGTAGGTTGGTCTTGTAAATATGTTCATTGAGTATTTGTGTTGAATTGGGAGGATGGATCATTGGAACCAGTACATCTTGTCTGCTTTAGCGATAATGGATTGGTTAAGTCTTCAGATTCTGGGGCAAAAGCTTTGCGAGTTCCATTGATGATGTTTTTCTTAAACGCCAGGCAAAAGCTTTGCCCGTTTCATTGATTAAGACCAAAGATGTCCGATTAATTACGAAAAAATCGAGCAAAAATCAAAGTTTCATTGATGATTAAGAAAATGAGGGTTGCCTTGTTAGTTACAAAAGGCGAAAAGTAGGACTTGTGTGCCTCCGCAAAGGCTTTATAGGCATGCTTGCCCGGCCAAAACCCAACTAGAACTGGTGTGCATGCCGATGCGTCTGGTCAACTACCGTCTTTGGCAGTGGCCGTAGTCCCCTCCCACGCTGCCACGGTACTGCCGGCCCATATTCAAACTACTTTGCCCCTACCTTGCCAGTCTTGTGACGGTAACCTTGGTGAGATGATGGTGGTGGCTTCGTGACCGCAGTGATGCATGTTCGTGGACGGTGAGTTTGGTGGTTTCGAGGCCTCGTCCTCACAGAGCTCCTGTGCAACGGATCCCTGAGGGTTGTGGATAGGGTTTTTTGGGGACAAATCCTTGTTGGCTCGCCCGACAACGAAGCGCTGCTAACCTCGAGTGGCAACATTCCTTCCTGGAGGGTGTCATAGCTACCCTTCGTCCACTTCCCTCTGTGTGCCAGGGGAAACCCTAGGACCATCCGTTTCGAGGAGCCATATGCGGATCTAGAGGGTGGCCAAGGTTTGTGGGTAGGGTTTTTTCAGGAGAAATACTTGTCTGCTCGCTTGACACCGAAACACTGTTGCCCTCGGGTGGAAACATTCCTTCCTGAAGGGTTCCGTAGCTACCCTTCGTCCACTTTCCTCTGTGTGCCAGGGGAAACCCTAGGACCATCTGTTTCGGGCAGGCGGGCATCAGCGTTCACTTTCCTCCTTGAAGGTGCTGCTTCGTACACAACAATTCGGGGTTAGGAGTGCGGAGGAACTTTTCCGGAGGGCGCATTAGTTGTGGGTCTCCTTTGTTTAGTTGATCCGCCTCAGTATTCATTTTGTTTCTTCTCATTTTCTTTGGTGTATGTTTGGTGCTGCCTCTAGCATTTACTTTTTTCGAGACTCTCCTGGTTATATTGTATGGTTGCTATATTAACATAGTGGGCTGAAACCCTGATTCGAGGAGATAAAGTCACACAACAGGAGGTGAGAATTATTCAAAGTAATTATGGTGAGAAATAAGAGAGAAGGGGGTGAGGGCCGGGCCAAAATCCGGTGGCGGCGCTATTAGAGTTTGTATTGATAGCAAATTTTCAAAACAGTCGATTAGGGTTACAATCCACTACTCATAAAGCTTCGATGCAACGGAGGATATATAAACATAAATGCATAAAAGTAGATGGTGGTAACGACAACTCCTGACTGAAGCGAGGAAGACGATGTGGGTGTGAAAGTTGACAGCTAGCTCCACTTGAATATTCTCCACCTAAGAGCATCTCCACTCGTCCCCTCCCCCCCCCCCCCTCCCCCAAGCCCCTAGGGCGCCTTTTTCACGTCGGCGAAATTTTTTTCTCCCACTTCCCCAGGAGCCCAATTTTGGCCGGATGGGCATGTTATTCGCCGGGCGATCCCTGGCCGAACCCAACGCGCCGGGGTGCGCCCGGGGACACCAACGATAGGGGAAAAGGCACGTGGGCCAGCACTATCAGCGACAGAGAGCCGGTTTCCCTCCATTTTTATTCGGTGTACCTCCATTTCTTCCCTCCATAACCTCCCTCCCCGGCTAGCTCCCGCCGTTTCTCGCCTGCCCTCCTGGAAACACCGCCTAGATCCACACAAAAAGCTATTATGTGGCGCATGGGCAGTGCGTCATAGAATCTATGCCACAAAAATAAGAATTATGTGGCGCACGGACCCATGCGCCACAGAAGTCTTATTTCTGTGGTGCACCGGGCAGTCTGCGCCACAGAAAACTTTCTGTGACGCACCCAGAGGTGGTGCGCCACAAAAAAATGATTTTTTTAAAAAAATGGCGGCCAGATCTAGGTCTAGGGCAGCCAAAATTTCGCAGGATTTTTTTTAAAAATTTGTTGGAGGTCGCCAAAGGTGGGTGGGTGGGTGGAGGAGGAGGAGGAGGAGGCCGACCGGAGGTGGTCTGTGGGTGGAGGAGAAGGAGGCCGACCGGAGGTGGTAGGTGGGTGGAGGAGGAGGAGGCCGACCGGAGGTCGTGGGCGGAGGAGGAGGAGGATGTCGGCCGGAGGTGGTAAGTGGAGGAGGAGGAGGCCGGCCGGACGTGGTGGGTGGAGGAGGAGGAGATCGCCGTAGGAGGAGAGGAGATCGCCGAGTGGAGGAGAGGAGGGAAGAGGAGAAGTGGAAGAGAGGAGGAAAAGAGGAGGAGGAGAGGAGGAGAAGTGGAGGAGAGGAGATCGCTGGAGGAGGTCGTCGGGTGGAGGAGAGGAGGGAAGAGGAGAAGTGGAGGAGAGGAGGAGAAGAGGACGAGAAGTGGAGGAGAGGAGGAGAAGAGGACGAGAAGTGGAGGAGAGGAGGAGAGGATGAGAAGTGGAAAGTGAAGTGGGGTAAAGGAGGAGGGCGCCACAAAATTCAAATTTCAGAGTAAACATTTTTAACTTTGCCATAACATTTTCCTCTTTTCAAATTTGGCGATTCTAAAAATTGGTTAACCGGGTAAGCCAATTCGAATGTAAAATTTTCTCCCGGTCATTTTGATATATTGTGCGTTTTTTTCGAATTTGTATGCAACCAGAAATCCAGTTTGACGATTTTGCAACGTAACTTTGCAAAAATAAGTCGAAATTCATGTTTGTTAATTCTCAATTAAACTAGATGACATAATACATGGGCACCTCCAAGGATTTTATTTGTTAAAATTTCTATCTATTTCTTTCTTTTGTATTTTACAAGGCAAAAAAATCAAGGGGGGAGGGTGGAGTTGCGTGGAGAGCAAAAAAACTTCTGTGGCGCACAAAATGTCTTATTTCTATGGCGCACATGGTCATGTGCGCCACAGAAATAATGAAACCAATTATTGAGCCTGACCGGGGGTGGGATCCACCTTACTTCTGTGGTGCATGTGAGTGTGGTGCGCCACAAATATACGTTATTTCAGTGGCGCACCTGGTGTGGTGCACCACATGAATTATTTCTGTGGCGCATGCTAAATAGGTAAGCCACATAATAACCTCTCATTTATAGCTAGTTTCCTACTAGTGAAGCCCAAGGGGCGGAAGGAGAAGCTATATGGCATGACCAATGTCGCCTAGGTGGCTGAATAGAGGCGCCTAGCGGGAGAGGACCCTAAAGGTCAATGCTATGAAGGCGGCGCGGGATGAGGAGGAGGCGCAGGCGCGGGTTCAAGAAGCGACGACGTGGGCGGCCATGGAGCGTCCTTAGCATTTGCCGCAGATCATCATCGGGTGGGCTAGGCAAACCGCCGGCACGTCTCCGTCTAGCTACTCGTCGTCATCTCCTGCATTATTCCTAGAAACCTATGGCCATTCCACGTCGAGGTTGAGGTACTCCATCCGCATGAGTGCCACGATGGTGGATTCGACCCCAACGTCATCTTCCCGCACTGCCCTGTGCCCGTGGGCCCTCCCATGGATATCCGGCCGTTGACACCTCACCGGCGATACGCTTACCGTCCCCTTTCGACGCGCGTAGCGCGTTCGCTGGAATGTCGGGCGAGACATTCATGCAGCACATGATCGCATCCGGCTCCATTGCGACGGTCCTCGGCCCTACTTTCTTCACCCAATAACACGCCCGAGTCGCCACCAAGTCTAGCCTGGATTCAAGATCTGGAGGCCGACCCGGAATAGGAAGACGAAGAGGAGGAAGAGGAAGTGGCCGAAGGCAAATGTGAAGAGGAAGAGGAAGTTGAAGTCCGCACCTCCTGCCGAGCCTCGAATCAAGTGGACAAACATGGAAGATGAGTGCATCGCCGAAGCATGGAAGGTCGTGAGCATGGATCCAATCACCGACGCCAACCAGAACTCTGAGAACTACCAGGCGAGGGTGAAGGCGGTGCTCGATAAGCTTAAGCTTTGCGAACCCTACTTCGTCGGTATCCACATAGATCGCCGCAAGAAGGCCATGATGACCCACTAGGGGCATTGGTCAACAGGCGTGCAACAATGCGATCCAAGAGGAGATCGACGCCTGGACAGAGAGCGGCGCCAACTTCGAGCGCACGGTGAGCAAGATTTCCCCCAAACCTCGCCTAGTTCTTTGCTGATTCATTTGCCAAGATCGTCTCTTCTCTGCTGATGCTCCACATGTTCCAGGCCTACCGCGATGATCACAAAGGCGTCAATTTCAAGTTCCTCCACGTTTTTCTCAAGGATTGAAATGTGTGAGAAGTGGAAGAAGACTCGCCTGGCCCTCGCCAAGACCAAGGATGACATGTACAAGCCGGACGCTCCCGTCACCAGGCGTCCGAGGGCAGGCTGAAGTGCGTCAACAAGAAGTTCAAGGCGGCGAAAGCCATGGGACCTCCCGGCGAGCGACAGCAGGCTTCAATCGGCGCATGCATAGCAGACGCCAAGGTCCATGGCGAGCAGAGACAGGTGAAGGCCAATGAGAGGTGAAGCTGCATTTACAGAAGAAGGACGTGAAGATCGAGCTGCCCAAGGGCACCGCCGCGGCGACTAAGAAGAACACAGATCTACAGTTTCTTCTGGGAGGAAAACACGGCGAACTTGGACGACATGGTGAAGACGTGGTACATGGCCGAACGGATCAAGCATCAACATCCAAGGAAGCCGAAATTAGCACCGGTGTGAACGCCAAAACTCTATCGTTGCGTGTTGGGAGGCAAACGGCTGGAGATGCTCTTAGCTGGTGCTGCCCTTATCTTGGTTGGACAGTTGGTGCCGGCGGTGTTTCGCTTGTGCTGGCTAGAAAACGAGGCTGTGCTCACATCTAGAAAAAGAAGAAAGAAAAAGCAAATGAAGACACCACATGGAGTGCTGGTTGAATCCAGAAGCTTCTTTTTTTTACCCTGGCTACGGCGGGCTTACGCCAGGCTTAACAACTTTAATAAACAACAAACGTACAAGGGAGCATTAGAAATTTTGGAGGGAATGAGAGGAGCAAGGTTGGGGGAGCCTCTGTTGGAGATATGCCCAAGAGGCATAATAAAGTGGTTATTATATATCTTTGTGTTTATGATAAATGTTTGCATACCATGCTATAATTGTATTAACCGAAATATTGATACATGTGTGTTATGTGAACAACAAGGAGTCACTAGTAAGCCTCTTGTATAACTAGCTTGTTGATTAATAGATGATCATAGTATGATCATGAACATTGGATGTTCTTAATAACAAGGTTATGTCATTAGATGAATGATGTAATGGACACACCCAATTAAGCGTAGCATAAGATCACGTCATTAAGTTCATTTTGCTATAAGCTTTTGATACATAGTTACCTAGTCCTTCGACCATGAGATCATGTAAATCACTTATACCGGAAGGGTACTTTGATTACATCAAACGCCACTGCGTAAATGGGTGGTTATAAAGGTGGGATTACGTATTCGGAAAGTATGAGTTGAGGCATATGGATCAAGAGTGGGATTTGTCCATCCCGATGACGGATAGATATACTCTGGACCCTCTCGGTGGAATGTCGTCTGATTAGCTTCCAAGCATGTGACTTGGTCATATTGGAGTAAAGAGGTTGAACAAGGTATGGAGATACCGATGATCAAACCTCGGACAAGTAAAATATCGCATGACAAAGGGAATCGATATCGTATGTAGATGGTTCAATCGATCACTAAGTTATCGTTGAATATGTGGGAGCCATTATGGATCTCCAGATCCCACTATTGGTTATTGGTCGGAGAAAAGTCTCGACCATGTCTGCATAGTTCATGAACCGTAGGGTGACACACTTAAGGTTTGATGTCGTTTAAGTAGATATGGAATATGGAATGGAGTTCGAATGTTTGTTCAGAGTATTGGATGGGATCCAGGACATCACGAGGAGGTCCGGAATGGTCCGGAGAATAAGGTTCATATATAAGAAGTCATTTTCTAGGTTTGAAAATGATCCGGTATTTTTCTGGAAGGTTCTACAAAGGTTCTAGAAGAGTCCGGGATAAATCACCATGGAAGGTGGAGTCCCAGAGGGACTCCACCCACCTTGGCCGGCTAGCCTAAGGGAGGAGGAGTCCCAGGTGGACTCCATCCCATGGTGGCCGGCCACCCCACCAAGGAAGGGGTGGGAGTCCCACCTTGAGTAAGAGTCCCACCTTGGGTAGGTTTCGTCCTTATGGAAGGTTTAGGAGTTGGACTCTTATTCGTTTTCTGGGAAACCCTTGGGGGTTCCACCTATATAATGAGGGACAAGGGGAGGGGGCCGGCCACCACAACACCACCTTCGCCGCACCCCATAGAGGCACCAAGGCCGGCGCCCCCCTCTCCCCAAACCCTAGCCGCCCTCCTCCTCTTACACCTCTAGTAGTGCTTAGGCGAAGCCCTGCCGGAGTTCTCCACCATCACCGCCACCACGCCGTCGTGCTGCCGGGATTCCGAGGAGGATCTACTATTTCCGCTGCCCGCTGGAACGGGGAGAAGGACATCGTCATCAACACCGAACGTGTGACCGAGTACGGAGGTACTGCCCGACTGTGGCACCGTCAAGATCTTCTACGCGCTTTTGAAAGTGGCAAGTGATCATCTTCTGCAACAACGAGATCTAATCTCGTAGACTTTGGAAATCTTTGAGTGTTAGTCTCGTGATCTTCTCGTTGCTCCCATCTTCTAGATTGCATCTTGGCTTCGTTTTCGTTCTTGCGGTTGGAATTTTTTGTTTTCTATGCTATGAATCCCATCAGTGGTATCAGAGCCGTGTCTATGCATAGATTGGTTGCACGAGTAGAACACAATGGTTTGTGGGCGTTGATGCTTTTGTTGTCTTTAGTTCGTGTAATTTGCATCTTGCGGGATGGTGGAATGAAGCGGCTCGGGCTAACTTTACATGACCGCGTTCATGAGATTTGCTCCACGCTCGACATGCAACTTGTATTGCATAAGTGGCTTTGCGGGTGTCTCGTCTCTCCCACCATAGTGAAGATTCAATCTACTCTTTCTATTGACAACACTAGTATCACCATTGTGGTTCATGTTCGTAGGTAGATTGGATCTTACTCGAAAACCCTAAACCACGTAAAATATGCAAACCAAGTTAGAGGCGTCTAACTTGTTTTTGCAGGGTTTGGTGATGTGATATGGCCATAATGTGATGACGAATATGTATGATATGATCATTATTGTATTGTGGCAACCGGCAGGAGCCTTATGGTTGTCTTTAAATTTCATGTTGAAGTATTATTTCAAAGTAGTTGTAATAGTTGCTACATGGGAGAACAATCATGAAGACGGCGCCATTGACCTTGACGCTTCGTCGACGATGATGGAGATCATGCCCGTGCTTTGGAGATGAAGATCAAAGGCGCAAAGACAAAAGGGCCATATCATATCACATATGAATTGCATGTGATGTTAATCCTTTTATGCATCTTGTATTGCTTAGTTCATGACGGTAGCATTATAAGATGATCCCTCTCACTAAAATATCAAGATAATAAAGTGTTCATCCTTAGTATGCACCGTTGCTAAGACTTGTCGTTTCGAAGCATCACGTGATGATCGGGTGTGATAGATTCTACATGTGCATACAACGGGTGCAAGCCAGTTTTGCACACGCGGATACTAAGGTTTCCTTGACGAGCCTAGCATGTACAGACATGGTCTCGGAACACGGGGTACCGAAAGGTAGAGCATGAGTCATATGATTGATATGATGAACACTTTGAGTGTTCGCCTTTAAAGCTATATCTTTTCTCGTGATGATCGGATTTGGTGTAGTGGATTTGGTTCGTGTGATCACTAAGACAATGCGAGGGATATTGTTTTGAGTGAGAGTTCACCTAGTTTATTTAAGAATTAAAATTTGAACTCAATTTATCGTAAACTTAGTCTAAACTCTTTGCAAATATGTTGTAGATCATGGCGTCCCCATCAATCAATTTTAACCAGTTCCTAGAGAAAGAAAAGCTTAAAAGCAATGGTAGCAACTTCACCGACTGGTTCCATCATGTGAGGATTTTCCTCAATGGTGGAAATCTACAATTTGTGCTCGAAGCACCGCTAGGTCCCCCACCACCTCCTGCAGTATCCAAGGACGAAAAGAATGTTTACAAAACTCGGGTGATTCGATACTCTCAAGTTCAGTGTGCCATCCTGTGCAGCCTAGAGGCGGAGCTCCAAAAGCGTTTTGAGCACCATGACTGATAAGGGGTGGCCAGATCTCCTCAGTAAGCAACGGTGGTGATGATGATCACGGGGTGATAGCAGCGGAGAAACACGACAATGTAGTGGATGATAACTTGTATGACGCAACGAGATCTCTCGATTGGTCCCTATCGCCAATGCAACAGCTCTCAACCCTGCAAGGTATTCGCAACTCCACACACTTGCGCACGTAGCCGCCGACCACGAAGCGGTAAGTTGCAACCGTCTAATTCCCAATGGAACAGCAGATCACACAAGACTTTATCAGGATCTACACAATATCAAGCAATATGGTGTAGGGAATTCAATAGTTTTGCAGAGCAAACAACTAAGAACTAGGGTTTATCTTAAACGTGGTCTAAAGAAACTTTGGGGGCATCCTATGGACTTATATAGGTGTCCAGGATGACCTCAGGTCGAAAAAGTACGAAAATAACCGACCCAGAATAGATCTGGTCGAGACAGACTCGGAGTCGGCCGGTCGACCGGGTCTGGGACCGGCCGGTCCGGTTCAAACCGGGCCTGGCGCCGGGTGGTGACCGGGCGGACCTCCCGGGCTTACTGGATAGTGCCCGGATGGCACAAGCCAGAATTTCGGTTGAAACCGGCTGACCCGACGCAGAATCCGGTCGGACCGGATCTGGCACCGGCCTGAACTTCAGCTTCCCCTCTCGCGCATGCCTCCCGCTCCTCCCTCGCGCGTCCATGGGATGTCTTCATGTCCAGCTCCATGTCCAGCTTCACGTCCATCTTCCGGTCCAGCCTGCTCCTCTCCTCCTCGTGCGATGCTTGCTCCCTCCTCATACCTCGATCATACATAAGTAATAGCACTTAGGCAGTATAAAGTTCTCATCAATCAAAGTATCGTTTAGGAACAAGTTCACCTGTTGTTTAAGTAGCTTCGCACGAGCTCGTGTCATTGGTCCAATCCTAACTTCATTGCTCTTGAGCTTCACAGCAGGATCATCTTCAACTTGCAATGACGGAGGTAGTAGTGAGGTAGGGATGTCCTCATCAATGACCCATATGAGATGGTCCGTGAGCTAAAAGCTACCTTTGAAACTCATGCGGCCGTTGACATAGGCATCCCAAATGGGCCTGCCGAAGATGGTACCCGGGGTTTACTGGAGGCCCAATACCCGAAGAATAAGAAGATTCGGGAGCCCAAGATTTACTAAGGAAAGATAAGTTGTAATAGGAAGTGTTGTTTGTAATCTGGCGGGATGAGTTAGAAACCGTCCCGGACTCTGTAAACTTGTATAGCACGAATCCCTCGGCTCCACCTCCTATATAAAGGGGGAGTCGAGGGACGAAGAATCAATCGAATCATTGTCTGCAAACCTTAGTTTTCATATTCGTCGAGTACTTTCCGGCTGAAACCTTCGAGATCTACTTACCCTCTACTTCCGATTAAACCCTAGCCTACAATCCATAGGCATTGACAAGTTGATACCTTGTCAATTGGCGCCGTCTGTGGGAACTAGAGGCGTAAGGAGCTGATCTCGATGGCACGCTCAAGATCTTCGACATCGTCAACCGCAAGCAACACAATGGATCGAGGTAAACAGTATCGCTGCTGGTCTTGTCGATTTTGTTCCTCACCCACCCTCCCGTTTGGATGCATATGCGTATCTGGCGGAGCCCATGGAGATGACGTTCGGAAGGTTTCACTTTCACGTCGAGAAGGAAGGATCGTATCGTGTCGAGATTCCGATTTCATCGGGATCGTCGGTGGTCGATTCCGATTTTTCAAACTATGCATCGTCAACCGAGTCAGGAGAAGAAGAAACCTCGGCGACACGCTACGTCAGCACTAGAGCAAGAGAGAAACTCGCCAAGATCTTCAACGACATGTCGTTTGAGTCATCTGCGGACTCATATATAAGCGATGGCTCAAGCGATGTCGACGATTACAACTTCATCGACAAATCTCTCACATTGGGCAAGGTCTTCATCAATCTCAACGATGATGTCACCAAACCCAACGTAGATCTGAGTACAAAGTATCATCAGATTTACGCCATTGAAGATCAAGAGGAGACATCTGAGGCTTTCGACAGTTTGGGAAATCCATACGTCGATCCTTCCAATCTGCGACAAGGCCTGGGCAACAAATACGTCGGGCCAGAGCCGCGAGATAGAGTTCAACTTTCACAAGCAGCGTGGGACAGAGCCGCAAGAGCTATGAACGGCACAGAACCAATGGCTACCACAGCCACACCGGTAAGAATTGCAAGCATATCAATATAGGCTCGCACGAGCTGCCAGGGAATTGGAAAAACAGATGACTGAGTTGAACAGGAGAAAGGAGGCAGCTTCGCATCCAAGCAGGAGAAGGGCAGATCTAAGTCGACAATCTAGAACTACGGGTGATAGCCACCGGGAGGCGCGGAACGGAGCAAGATCAAGGCTGCAACACATACCCGAAGCGTAAAGAGAGCACTTGGTCCGGAACCTCGACATGTCCTTCATGTCGATAGATACAAGAGGAAACATCATCCCTAAGACACCAGAGGCTGGGTATATGGCGACACATGCTTTTATCCTTGCGTCTAAACCACCTCCAGGTGATCCAAGGGAAACATTGTACAATATGGCGGTAGCAGGAGTTGGAGCTATGGGGACAAGCTGTTCGTATCAACGCCTCCCGAAGGAGTGGCAAGGCAAAATAGTCCACGACCCGCAAGCAGAATCAGCGGCAAGCACTCGAAGGGCCAAGTGGAGCAAGAGACACAAGCAGCACGTACAAGAGTCGACAGAGCGCGGCAAAGCAGAAGGGATCATCGGCAATCTCCGGAATTGACCGATGAAGATATGTGTGGCTTGCCATGCTTTACGAGGAGAGTCCGAAAAACTCGAGTCCCCTCAGGATTCAAGTTACCCGATAATTTCAAGAAGTTCGACGGCCTTCAAGATCCAGAGGATTGGCTAGTCGACTATCTGGAGACGGTGAAGCTTACAGGAGGAACCAGGGCAACAGCCATGCAAAGTATCCAGGTGCATTTGAGTGGAGCCGCACGATCTTGGATAAAGAAACTCGCTCCAGGATCCATCGACAGCTGGGAAAGTTTCGAGGATGTGTTCGTCAAGAACTTTAGATCCACGTGCAAAAAACCCGCGTCGTTAGAGGAGTTGAGAGCGTGTCGACAGAAACCAGATGAGCCAATGAGGAAATACATCCAGAGGTGGAATATCATTAAAAACTCGGCAGAAAATATATCTGACGAGAGAGCAATAGATGCGTTTGTCGCAGGAGTCAGGCGTGGAGATTTCGTCGAAGACTTGGGAAGGACCAATCCAAAGACAGTATCCGCGTTAATGGAGATAGCAAACAAATGGGCGGACGGAGAAGATGCCGTCCACAACAAACGACACAGGTCGCCAGAGGAGGACCGCGGTCGAAACTATCAACCGAGGCGAAGATTTCCTCGGACGTACCAGAACTACGACGCTCCAGGACAAATTTCGGCAGGTTTTCGGACAAACACAGGAGGAAGCAACAGAGATGATTACCGCAGAAGCGAAGTGAGCAGCGAGGTGATAACGAGGATGATTCACGCAACGAGCAAAATAGCGGGCCTAGGTTCCCAAGACCTTTCGTGTCCCCCGAAGAGATGATGAACGGACCGTGCCGTATGCATTTTTTCCTCGACAACGAACGGAAAAAGACAATCGTGGCACTTGCGTAAGGATTGTCGAAATTTTCAAGCAATGTTGCGGTATGCAGAGAACGCTAATGCGCGGGCAGCACAGAGAAATCCTCGAGAACCCAGAAGCGAGATTCACTTGCCGCCTCCTCCCGCGATTACAGATGACAATCGACATCAGCTCAGAATAGCGGCAAGCACTCGCACCACCACCTTATGTTGATCCTAACTCCAATGGAGCAGTTGTTGATGATTCGAAGGGAAGGCCGTCCAATAGAGCTCGTAAAGTAATCTCACGACAGGTGTTTATGGCAGAGAAAATGCCTCCACCAACAGCTTGAGTACCTTAATTGGTCGGGACAAGATATCGGCTTCACAATAGCAGATCATCCGCAGCAAGTTCCTCGACCAGGGCAGCCGACACTTATTCTCGCCAGCAGCTATCGCGGGATTTGATGTCTCTCGAGTGTTCATAGACGGCGGCAGCAGCTTAAACCTTATGTATGCAGATACATTGAGGAAGATGAACATATCCTTAGCAAACTTGAAAACCAACGTACACAAGGTTCCACGGCATCACACCGGAGAAACCAAGTTATCCATTGGGAAAGATCAATCTCGACGTTCAGCTTTGGGACCCGAGAAAATTATAGAATCGAGAGGCTCGAGTTTGAAGTCGTGGATTTTCCATCGCAATATCACGCTCTGTTGGGACGACCAGCATATGCTAGATTTATGGCAGTACCACACTATACATACTTGTTGTGGAGATTGCCTGGACCAAAGGGACCAATCACAGTTAAAGGAAGCTTTGCCTTAGCCGATAAATGCGACAAGGATTTCCACCGGTTATCAGAAACCTTCGGGATGCAAGCTGAGTACTTGGCGTCAAAAAGCATGACTGATTACGACGTATTGCCAGACGTTGGAAGGCTAAACAAAGAATCAACTTTCAGTACCGAGAAAAATTCAAAAGAGGTGCAGATTCACCCGACAGACCCAAAAAAGACGACATCTATCGCAAACGACATGGATATCGCATAGGAAAGCGCGCTCGTCGAGTTCCTCCGTGAGCACCGGAAAATCTTCGCATGGTGTCCAGCCGACATGCCAGGAGTACCCGTGGAACTTGCCGAGCACCACCTAAACTTGGATCCACTAGCGAGACCAATCAAACAACCTTTGCGACGTTTTTCGGAACCAAACCGCAAAGCCATGCTCGTCGTAAATTAATCGATTACAAGAAGCTGGTTTTATCAAAGAGATATTCACGTAAGCCACATGGGTAGCAAATCCCGTGGCCGGTGCCGAAGAAAAACACTAAGGTCCTTCGCATGTGCGTCGACTTTACGTGTGTCAATAAACATTGTCCAAAGGATCACTTTCCCTCCCGAGGATCGATCAAATTATCGACTCCACGGCTGGGTGTGAACGTCTTTCCTTCCTCGGATGCATATTCTCGGTTATAACCAGATCAGATTGAAAGAAGATGATGAAGTAAAGACCGCGTTTATTACACCTTACGGCGTGTTTTGCTACAGAACAATGCCCTTTGGTCTAAAAATGCGGGAGCAACATATCAAAGGATGATGCGTATGTTTGGCGACACAGATTGGGAAGAACGTGCAAGTATACATTGATGATGTCGTCATAACATCAAAAAAGGGGGCAACGCTGATCGAGGATCTCAAGGAAACCTTCGACAACCTTGATAAGTTCTGCCTCAAGCTGAACCCGACGAAATGTTCCTTTGGCGTCCCAGCAGGAGAACTTTTGGGTTTTCTAGTATCAGCAAGAGGGATTGAAGCAAATCCCGACAAAATACAGGCTATCGTAACAATGAGGAAGCCAACAAAGTTGAAGGAGATACAACAGCTAACGGGGCGAGTCGCAGCTTTGAGTAGATTCGTCGCTAGGCTGGGAGAAAAGGCACTGCCATTCTATGCTTTGATAAAACAAGGAGATAAATTTCAGTGGAACGAAGAAGCCGACAGAGCTTTCGAGGATTTGAAGCGCACAATTTCGACACCGCCACCTCCGGTGGCACCAAAAGAAAGGGAACCCCTCCTCGCTATATATCGCAGCCACACCACAAGTGGTGAGCACAAGGCTAGTTGTCGAAAGGGAAGAAGAAGGAAAACTCCACGGCGTGCAGAGGCCAAGTATACTTCGTCACCGAGGTTTTATCACCATCTAAACAAAGGTATCCGCAGCACCAAAAGATAGCATATGGAGTATTCACGACAAAGACGAAAATTGCGCCACTATTTTTCGGCACATCCGATCATAGTGGTCAATAAAGCTCCCTTATCAAATATACCGAACAACCCGAGAGTTACTGGTCGTGTCTCCCTTTGGGGAATAGAACTTTCCCTCGGACATCACGTATGAAAAAAGAAAAGCAATAAAATCGCAAATACCGCCGGACTTCATCGCAGAGTGGATGGAGTTGCAAAATACAGGACCTCCGTATTTATCGAGAACTTGGACCATGAACTTCGACGGATCCAAAAGATCGGAAGGAGCCGGCGCAGAGTAGTACTCATATCACCCGAAGGCGACAAGTTGAAGTACATCCTTCGGATGACGTTCCCTAACGCATCTAACAATGAAGCGAATACGAGGCTCTCATACATGGAATGAAGATGGCGAAAGCATCGCGGAGCAACTCGACTAAAAATCTTTGGCGACTCACACCTGGTGGCACAAGCAAGTTATGAACCAATGTGATGCAGTCAATGATAGCATGATGGCATACAAGGAGGTATACAACGAACTCGAGAAGTTGTTCGATGGATGCGAAGTAAACCATATTAGCAGATTGAGCAACGACGAAGCCGATGTTCTTGCAAACATCGGGTCGCAATGCCTTGCAGTCCCGCCGTGTGTATTCTCGGGAAGAAATAACAGAGAGATCCACTAAGTCGACAAAATCAAAAAAGAAAGAGAAGAAACCCCTGGGGCTACCAAGGAACAAGCAAGAGGACGAAGAAGAAGATCAGGACCTGGTCATGGTGATACAGTATACCGTGGATGCAGCCGTACATATCATACATCCCGAGGAAAGAAATACCCGACGATCCAGCTTGAGGCAAGGCGAGTAATTCGACGCTCCAAAGCTTTCACTGGTGGTCAAGGGAGAATTGTATAAACGAAGTATTTCAGTGCGTCTTGCAAAGGTGCGTCACACCGCAGGAAGGAAGAATAATCTCGAAGGATGTACACGAGGGAATATGTGGCCACCACGCAAGTAGTCGAGCTATCGCAGCCAAAGTTTTTCGAGCAGGATTCTACTGGTTGACAGCAATCGAGGACGCCAAGGACATAGTAAGAACTTGCGACGCGTGTCAAAGGTTTGCCGCAAAACCTCACTCTCCGGCAGCAGAGCTAGCACCAATACCATTGTCATGGCCCTTTGCTCAATGGGGACTTGATATGGTGGGTAAGTTACACAAATCTTGGCCAGGAGGAAAGGAGTACATGCTAGTAGCTGTCGACAAGTTTACAAAATGGATAGAAGCGAAGCCGATAAATTCACTCGTATGGAGCATCCGCAAGTAAAATTCGTAAAAGGCCTCGTCTTCAGATTTGGAGTGCCCCATAGCATCGCTCACGTACAACGGCAGTAACTTCACATCCCATGAATTCAAAGATTATTGCGAAGAGGTGGGTATCAAGCTGAACTTTGCGTCGCTTGCACATCCTCAAACCAATGGGCAAGTCGAGAAAGCCAATGGTATCATCTCGCAATGGCATTAAGAAGCGCTTGTTAGGACCACTCGGAAAAAGCTCGACATACCTGGCCGTAAGAATTACCAAGCGTGTTGTGGAGCATCCGAACAACACCAAACACAAGCAACGCAGAAACTCCGTTTTTTCCGGTTCATGGAGCAGTAGCAAGCACTACCAATCGAGATAGAGCACAACTCTCCACGTGTCGCTGAATATAATGAAGAAACATCGAGAAGAGCGCTAGAGGACGACGTCGACGCACTTGATGAAGCTCGAGATGAAGTATTATCTCGGGTAACCAAATATCAACAGGACTTGAAGAATTACCACAGCCGACGTTTGCGGCCAAGATCTTTTCAGGTGGGCGACCTAGTTCTTCGGCTCACGCAAAAAAGTCATGAAAAACTCGAGTCACCATGGCTTGGCCCTTACATCGTCACGGAAGTAATCGGAGGAGGAGCATATAGGATAAAGGACAAGAAGACAGGGGTGGAGGAGCCAAACCCCTGGAACGTGGCGCAACTTAGGCGGTTCTACGCCTAGAGTCGAAATATAGTCCTTGAAAAACTTCAATGTACTGAAACGCCCGCGAGTTTTCAGACGCACTCTTTTCCTTTTTCGGGGCACCGAGTGGGGCCGGAGAAGGTTTTTAATGAGGCGGGCTCGCGGTGCTGCAATATAATAAAGATAGTGACAATATAACTTTTCTTCTTTATCGACACGACCAAAATCTTTGCCCCGACGAATTTCAATATAGTTCATCGACAAAAGAAAAACCTTGCCTTGGTATTCAAATACCTCGTGAGTCAATAAAAATACAAAATAGTACTCAGCAAAAAGCTCGGGGGCTCATATTCACCTTAAATATATATATGCCTTGGTTTAAAACCTCGCAAATATACAAATATAGTAAAAGTCACCGAAACACTCGGGGGCTAGACAAACAGAGAAATATAATGATTGCTTTACAATATAGTCATGGATTACAAAGAAGAAATATCTACAAGAAGAAAATAACTAGTCTTGATTCAGTATGTCATCAAGAGTAACTCTGTTTTCCTCAGTAGCAGCACCAAGAAAATCGGCATAATGGACATCGGCAAAAAAGTCGGCATCCATCCGAAGCAGTGTCCTCGATCATTTCTTCGGCTATGGGCGTAACCTTCGTGTTAATCCTGTCAACACCAACTCTCCGACGTTTTACCTTTTGGTGAACCTTCTCGACAACCTGGGCAAGGTCAAGTTTCGAGTGGCAGATCTGGAGCATGATAAGAGCAAATCGGGCGCCAGCTACTAGTTGAGCTTTGACAAAATCATGGATACTGCGAGCATCCTTAAACCTTTCCATCAATTCAGGAAGAGTTTTTGGTTGGACGTTCCGAGGAAACATGGAGTTGTAAACCATGGACAAGGTCTTGGTACGAAGTCAAGGAAATCGCGAGTTTGAGAGGTGCGATCTTGAAATCCGACAATTTGGCGAGTCCTCTCGGGGTAGCCCAAAACAAAGAACCATGATCCAGGGAAAGATTAACAAGGAGGTTTGTCCTAGCACTTACTCTCTCTTCCTCGGCAGCGAAGCATCGCAAAGGCACCTATCAGAACAAAGAAGTGGAAACCTTTAAGAGAAAATAGCATGAAGATGAAAGATATCAGAGGATGAAACAGGCATACCCGACATATCTGCACTGGCTTCATTCATTAATTCAAGCATGAAATTTTCTCGAGTAGTCGCCTTTTCAGCCTCGGAAGCAGCAAACTCCTTGGCAGCCACGGCCTCGCGAGCTTGCTGGAGAGCAACTTTTTCGGCTTCAGATGACTTGCGAGATTGTTCCATCATCACAAGTGTTTGCTTCTTTGCATACTGAAGCTGCTGTCGAAGTTCGTCCAGTTCTTGCGACAAGATATCGTCGACAGGTGTAGTATCAGCAAAAGTCTTCCTCGCGTGAGAAGAAGAAGGCGACACATTGGAAGGAGCGGAAGTTGGAGTATAGTTATCAAATATCAACTGAAATATAAACAGGATAAAATCAAACGACAAGCAAAGATAGAATTTTTCATTAATCTCTTGGAATAATTACAAGGGCATTACAGTGGAGCTAAGGAAATACGTGTCGCTAAACGACTACTTTGGCGACAAAAGCAAAAGAAACAAAGAAAAACAGAGGCATGCAACTAGACCTCCGGCCTTGACGAGCTAGGAGTCGACGCTGGCTTAATCCCGAGATAGGCCAAGATCTTCTTCGTGTTGGGCTTGGCTGCCTTGATCAGCGACTTCCACCTTGATTGTTCTATTTGCTCGGTGTCGCCAACTTTCATCCAGTCGATAGTCTGTCGACTGTCAGCAACCAAGGCGACAGTGTTTTCAACGGCAACCTTCATATTCTCTTGGCGCATCTTCGCCCAAGGTCTTCCGGTGTATTGAACATCTTGGCAAGGTTGAGGAAAGTCGCGGGCTCCTCCTTCTTCGGGAAGAAGTAGGGGAACAATGCCGACAATACCGCATTAGCATTCGATACACCTTCCCGAATCTCGGACCCATGAAGCTCCAGATAGGAAAGTGCGTCAAGGACCGGATCATCGACAGGATTCGTCAGGTCAAAGTCCTGGTTTGTTTGGACTGTCAAGGAAACAAAGTATTAGTGAAAGGACAAGAAACAAAGATTTTCATAAAAATAGAAGGGAGCAGTAAAATTACCGAAAGTACGGCGACTCTGAGTCTTCAGGCGCTTGAGGATTCCTTCTTCACGAGAAGCTTGCGCAGCTTTGTGCTCATCTAAAGCCGCTGTAGCATCCTTAAGCTTTTTCTGCAGTTCCTCGACACCGCCAGCTTTCGCCTTGGCTTCATCGCCTTCGGTCTTGGCTTTGCTAGCAGCGAGGTCCGCTTTCTTGCGAGCCGCCTCACTTTGCTCAAGTTTTCGAGAAAGTGCGTCGGCGCGTTCGTTAGCCTCTGCAAGTTTCTCTGTCGAGATATAAAAAAAAGAGAGGAGAAAGGTCCAAAATCGCGACAAGCACCAAGAGTAAAAAATCAAGGAAAACGGCAAGTACAAAAGTCGTTACCTTCGGCTCTATTAGCGTATTCACGGTACCCAATAAATTGGGAACCGATGCGGAGAAGATCCTTGATCATAGGCTGTTCAACGTGAACATAGAAAGAAAACCATCGGCATGAAAAAGAGAAAAAGGTGTGAAAAAACAAAATAAGGAAAATATAGATGTCGACAAGCTTACATCATCTAGGAGCAGAGTCGACGAACTGCCCAACTGAGGGGCAGGTTCAATAATCTTTTCAACCCTTGCCCTTTTTGGTGAAGGAGCAAGGGGGCTTGATGGCGGAGTAGTGGTGACGACGTTTTGTTGAGGAGGCGAAGTTTCTTCTCCTTCAACTAGCGTGTCTGAGGCAAGTACAGTACGTGACGTGCTTGTCCGAGGAGCCACGTCAGTAGTTGGAACTTCTTCCTCGTCATCGCTAATAATCAAAAAATCGGCAGCATGAAAAGCAAGACAAGCTAAATATTTCGAGTAGAAAAATAAAGAGAAATAAAGACGACTTACGAGCTGATGAGGGATTCGGCATAAAGATCGTAAGTTGCCTTCGGATGAGAAGGAACAACTTCTTCAGCCTTAGAGGTGCCAGAATCTTCAACATCAGTCCTTTTCCTTTTGTTCTTGGGAGAAACAGCAGGAGGAAGGGATTGCGTCGATTCACTGGCTTCAGACTCAATTTCTTTTTCATGAGAAGCCGCAGATTTGTGAGAACCCGCGACTTCACTTTCACGAATAGCAGAACCTTGAGTATCTTCGGCAACGATGGCTCGTTCTTCGACTTCTCCACCCTCCGGAAGAGGAGGAAGGGAAGTCATGATAGGATGGTTCTGTAAAAAATAGTGACCAGAAGGAAAATTAAAAGAGATGACAATATAATGAGGTGCAGAGAAAGTGCAAAATAAGGTAAAAAACTCGGCAAGACAAAAAACCTCGGGGAGTGGATTGGCGGCGCTGTACGGTTCCACGCGACAAGAGGAAGGAATTGGGTCTTTACCCAGGCGAGAAAGTCTTCGAATCAACTTCTCCAAGTCCTTGGTGGAAAGATCACCGGAGATTCTGTTGGCGTCATTTTTACCAGAATATGTCCAAAGGGGATTTTTGCGAGCCTGGAGAGGTTGCACTCTAATCCTAAGGAAATAGGCAGTAATTTGAACACCAGAAAGCTCTTTGCCTCGAGTATTTTGAAGCTGGCGGATACGAGACATGAGCGCCTCTGTTGCCTTTTTCTCTTCCTCGGAAGCTTCGGCATCCCAGGAGCGGCGGCGCTGAATTTTGGCACTTCCGTCGAAAGGAATTATGTTGTGCTCAACGGAGTTGGCGCTTTCTTCGTGAATGTAGAGCCACTTTTTGCGCCATCCTTGGACAGAATCAGGGAACTTGACGTCGAAATAGTCGACATCAGTGCGAACACAGATAACAACGCCACCTATGTTATAAGTGACGTTGTGGGAGCCATTGCGGCGAAGGCAGAAGATGCGTTTCCACAGAGCCCAATTGGGAGGGATTCCGAGGAAGCATTCGCAAAGTGTGATGAAAATAGAAATGTGAAGGATGGAATTGGGAGTCAATTGGTGCAATTGAATCCCATAAACAAAAAGAAGACCGCGGAGGAAATCGTGGATTGGGGTCGAGAGGCCGCGGATGAGATGATCAACAAAACTAACCCGATACTCCATTGGAGGCTTGGGGTAGCTTTCTTCGCTAGGGAAGCGGATGGCGTCCTCCTTCTTCATGAGGCCAAGCCTCTTCAGCATGTTGGTGTCTTGGTTGGAGATTTTGGATCTCTCCCACTCAAGATCCTCGGCGGCCATCTTGGATTCCGGAGTGCTGTGGCGAGTCAGACGCGCGCGCGGTGGCATCAATGGCAATGACAGAGCAATGTGTGTGAGTGCGGAAAATCAGAGAGAGATTGGGCGCAGGAGAAGTTTTGCGAAGAGGAACAGGCGAGCGGCGCAAGCGAGGGGATGAACGGAGGTTGAAGAAAGGTTTATATAAGAATCGGGTGAAGCAGTGTGCCGTTGGATGAAGAAATCGTATGGTGAGAATAGATCATCTAGATACAAGGGTAAAAAGGTATTTTTACTGAGATAGGCGTTACTGTACGTGCGCCAGAAAAAGCGGAGGACGTGTGTCCCCCACTTGCACGACGTGTTAACGTGGTGGAAGCAATGGACCCACAGGGCAGAAAGATCACGACTATTCGAGAGGGATGAAGTAAATTTGGTTAAGGGAAGCATGTCGATAAGAAAAGTTAAGGAAGAGTGGCGACAGAAAGAATTATTCAATACTTCGGGAGCCTTTGATCAAATACAAGTTTTTGCCCAAATGCTCGGGGGCTACTTCGGAAAAAAGTAAATTTTCGAGTATGACAAATATAGAAATCGCGGGAGCCTACAACCAAGCACAAGTTCTTGGCTGTAGCCTCGGGGGCTACTCCCATCGGGAGCGCTGTTCGCGCACCCGAGAGATAAAAAAAGAGAGAGAAGAAGAAAGAGATCATATTGGGAAGTAATGAAAATATAGCGACAAGGTGGATTAAGATGTTGAGCCTACAACCAAGCACAAGTTCTTGGTTGTAGCCTCGGGGGCTACTCCCATCGGGAACGCTGTTCGCGTGCCCGATGAAATTAACAAAGGAAAAATAGAAAAGCAAGAGAGTATATTTCGAGTTATAGTTAACTCTACATATACTCCCATCGGGATAGCAATATAAGTCATATTTGACTCGATAAAATGTGCCATTCCAGCAGCCGGAAAAGCACTCGACAATATATTCTCGTAACGCCGAAGTTGCGATCAATTTCGAATGCCGCAAAATTGCGAAGGTAAGACCCCGGATCCGTTCTGCTGGGCGTGGCATCGCCAAAGACTGCGCTCTGCTGCTTTTATCCGTATCAACGAGATGCGAAGAAAAATCCTAACGGACGCGTTAGGTACCCGATAAATTCGACCGGGACTCGACAGAATGGTAAGACCTTAAGCGGCACCTGTCGAAGTTTACACCGGTATCCCGAGATCATGTCCAGGGACGTGATTTTGAAGTAGGTTTTTGCGGATTGCCACTAGAGCAGTTAACTAGTACCTGATCCGTCAGATGAACTAGCCCCAACTACCATTATCCCTGTACAATATAGAATTTTATGTGAAGAAGTATAAAAAAGTTAAAGCTTCCGAATAAAAGTAAACAGTGGAGATTTTCCTTGACTCTACGATTCAAGCAAAATCTCGGGGGCTATCGACATAGGCATCCCAAATGGGCCTGCCGAAGATGGTACCCGGGGTTTACTTGGAGGCCCAATACCCGAAGAATAAGAAGATTTGGGAGCCCAAGATTTACTAAGGAAAGATAAGTTGTAATAGGAAGTGTTGTTTGTAATCCGGCGGGATGAGTTAGAAACCGTCCCGGACTCGTAAACTTGTATAGCACGAATCCCTCGGCTCCACCTCCTATATAAAGGGGGAGTCGAGGGACGAAGAATCAATCGAATCATTGTCTGCAAACCTTAGTTTTCATATTCGTCGAGTACTTTCCGGCTGAAACCTTCGAGATCTACTTACCCTCTACTTCCGATTAAACCCTAGCCTACAATCCATAGGCATTGACAAGTTGATACCTTGTCAGCCGTCGAAAGCTATGAGGCCTCGAAACACTTCTTTGGCTGTATGATGGAAGAGGGCCGCTCCGTTAGTGAGCACGTGCTCGCTATGTCCGGGCACACGAAGAAGCTCAGTGACTTGGGGATAGTGATTCCTAACCAGCTGGGTATTCACCGTGTCCTCCAATCACTGCCACCAAGTTACAAGAAGTTCGTGATGAACTACAACATGCAGAACATGAACAAGGAGTTACCTGAACTCTTGTCCATGCTAAAATCTGCTGAGATTGAGATACAGAAAGAACACCAAGTGTCGATGGTCAACAAGACCACCAGTTTCAAGAAGCAAGGCAAACCTAAGAAGGGTAACTTCAAGAAGGGCGACAAGAAAGTTCCCGCGCCTCCTGTGAAGCCTAAGGTTGGCCCTAAACCTGATACTGAGTGCTATTACTGCAAGGAGAAGGGGCACTGGAAGCGGAATTTCCCCAAGTACATGGCTGATCTGAAGAGCGGCCTTGTCAAGAAGAAGAAAGGTATATCAGATATACATGTTATAGATGTCTATCTTACTGCTTCTTGTAGTAGTGTCTGGGTATTTGATACTGGTTCGGTTGCTCACATTTGTAACTCGAAACAGGAACTACGGAATAAACGAAGCCTAGCGAGGGACGAAGTGACGATGCGCGTTGGAAACGGATCCAAGGTCGATGCGATCGCCGTCGGCACGCTCCCTCTACATCTACCTTCGAGATTAGTTTTAAACCTCAATAATTGTTATTTGGTGCCTGCGTTGAGCATGAACATTATATCTGGATCTTGTTTAATGCAAGACGGTTATTCATTTAATTCAGAGAATAATGGTTGTTCTATTTTTATGAATAATATCTTTTATGGTCATGCGCCTGAGATGAATGGTTTATTCTTGTTAAATATCGATAGTAGTGATACACATGTTCGTAACATTGATGCTAAGCGAATTAAATTGAATGATAATTATACTTATATGTGGCACTGTCGTCTTGGTCATATTGGAGTGAAGCGCATGAAGAAACTCCATTACGATGGACTTCTTGAGTCACTTCATCTAGCATATCCTCTAAACGGGGAATAGGGTGACGATATCGAATAGTAATGTTGTTTATAGCTCTACAATCTACGCACATACGCCATGTACCATCTTTCTTAGGAACTAGAATAACAGGAACAACACAAGGACTAAGGCTTATGCGGATATAACCTTTGTCGAGTAGCGCTTGTACTTGCTTCTGTATCTCCTTCGTCTCTTCGGGGTTTGTTCTATATGGTACCCGATTGGGTAGCGAAGCTCCGGGAATCAAGTCGATTTGATGCTCAATACCTCGCAATGGTGGAAGTCCTGCGGGTACCTCATCCGGAAACACGTCGCCAAATTCCTGCAAAACATTAGAAAGACCAAGGGGAAGAGGGGTCATGTCGTTAGAAACCAAAACCGTACCCCTGTACAAGAGCACAAGAGGCATGGCTGTAGGATCCTCGCTAAATTCTCTCATGTCTTCTTTGGTGGCTAATGATACTAAGGAATTCACTCTCTCACTTTTCGTTATATCACTCACGACATTACAATTCTCTCGTCTATCTAAAGAAGCATCCTCCAAGTTCACTTCAACTTTCTGACGAGATTCATTGACAATTTGCTGTGGTGACATAGGCTGTAGATTGATTTTCTTGCCCTTGAACTCCAAGTGATATGTATTGGCACGGCCATTGTGTTGCACAGAACGGTCATAGAGCCAAGGCCGACCCAATAGTAGGTGACACACCGTCATAGGAACCACATCAAAATCAATGCAATCCTTATACGGTCCAATAGCAAATTCAACATGCACCATGTGGTTTACCTTCATCTCACCATTGTCGCTCAACCACTGAATATAGTATGGATGCGGGTGCAGTAGATACTTCAACTTCATCTTGGTACACAACTCCTTGCTTGCTAAATTGTGGCAACTCCCGCCATCAATAATGACCTTGCAAGCCTTGTCAGGACCAACTAAAGCCTTTGTTTGGAACAAATTAATTGCAGCGTTGAGTAGATGCACTAGGCAACACATTAAGAGCACGCTGCAACACAACAATGGTGCGAGCATCAGACGGATATGCATCTTCACCATCAGTGTCATAGTCATCATCTTCTGGAGCATTAGGATCAACATCATCTCCAGTCTCATACTCATTGTCCTCATTGATAATCATGACTTTGCGGTTAGGACAATCTCTCTTGAAGTGACCTTTGCGACCACATGTATGACAAGCCATATCATGGTTACGCGCAGTAGACATATTAGAGCCACTCGTACTTGCAGCAGATTCGGACTTCTTTGTGTGAGACACATTGGAGACCGCCTTGCTAGGCGGAGTAGAGTAAGGAGCGGAGCGTGTCGAAGGCACCGGCGCCGTAGATTGGGCCGCGCGGGGTGTGAAACGCCCAGCTCCTGAAGCTCGACCTTTAATCTTTGCTTCGTCAGCCAACTGTGATTCAGCTTCTCTTGCATGATGTAACAATTGATTCATATTGGTGTAACTGTAGTGATGAACAATGCCTTTGATATCATACTTCAAACCATTCAGAAAACGCTGCATTGTCATCTCAAGAGACTCACGGACACGGCCACGCTGCATAAGCATCTCCATCTCCATGTAATATTCATCCACAGTATTCACACCTTGCCTCAATAGTGTCAACTTATCAAATATATTCCGCAAGTAATTTGTAAGCACAAAGCGAGAATTCATCGCCTCCTTCATGGCACGCCATGTGCGTATAGGTTGCTCACCATCCTCATCGCGGTTACGAACAAACGCATCCCACCAACGCAAAGCATAGCCATCAAATTCGGAAGAAGCAAGCTTGATCTTCCTATCATCAGTGTAGTGCGGATGTAGATTCCATAGCTTCTCAATCTTGATCTCCCAAGTGAGGTATTCTTCAACATTAGCACCTCCTTCAAACTTGGGTATGGAGAATTTGGGCTTACCCAATCCATCTTCCTCATTATGTCCACGACCATTGCGGCCAAGTGGAGCCCAACCGCGAGCACGGTCACCACGAGGCGCACCACGAGCATTGTGTGCGTCATCTTGAAGCTCATGATCTTCATCATCAACTTGTTGTTGTTGTGCGGTCAAATTCTCAACAAGTAAACGCAAGTCAGCAAGACTGCGTTGTATATCCGTCGTTTGATCTTGCATCCTAGTGACGGTCGCACTTGTAGCATCCAGCTTCCGAGAGATCTCTTGGACCGTCCCTTTAAGCTCATCATCCTGAGCGCGGAATTCACGTCGCATCTCATTACGAAGAGCCTCATACTCCCTCCATGTGATGAGATCTGCAGAACTCTTGTTTTCCTGGTTAACAAGTTTTTGATCACTAGCAGACATCGTTAGTAGATTAGTGCACTAAATCAAAAATATTTGGTGGTACTCTCAGAACTCACTCAAAAACTGATAAGAAAAGGAGATCTTACCGTTCCAAAGTAAATTAGTGTTGCTTACCACTTGTAGTAACAACTAGTGCACGGATGTAGCGAAGCGAATATCAAGGGTATAAGAACAAATCACACGGCAAAGCATGATATATGCGGGGCTGTAGGTAGGCTACCTATTTGCACCAATAACAAGCTCTAGCGCTGACCGTAGACAACCAATGATACTTACACAAGGCGATAAATATGGCAATGCAACTATATGTAAGAAAGGTTGCAATGTGCTAAAGAGACGCTAGCAAAGCTCAACGAAACAGGCACAAGATTGCTCAACTACGGGTGCAGTAAAGTAAACTTAGGCCTTCACTTGATTCTTCTAGCACTTCACCTTTTGTTTTTGTATTTTCTTTTTGTATAACACGCAGCTATGTAGCTCTTTTTGCTTCTTTTCTATTTTCTATTTTTTTAACTCAACTCCTTGATAACACGGCCAACAAAATATGCAAATCACCAAACCCTAATGAGCAGCCTAACGAGCGGTAAAACTAGTCTCTTCTGGGGAAGTTCCTAGTCACGTATATCGATAGGATGTGGCTATGGTTGGGAAAAGCACACTGTACGCTATGTGGACTCAGAGTAACAAAACTGAAACTAGATGACAAAAGAGACTCAAACCCTAACAATATTAGATGCAAGAAAAAGATACGCAAAAACAACTACGAAAAGCAACTAAAACTTGAAATTAGTGCAATCTAAGGCTATGGCAAACCCTAACCCTAATATTTTTTGGCTTTTTCTGGATAGGAAACACTCACAACTCAACTATGGGGTGGATTGTGGATGGCTTACCGAGGAAAACTGGAAATCTGATACCAAGAGGATAAGGGGTGGCCCGATCTTCTCAGTAAGCAACGGTGGTGATGATGATCACGGGGTGATAGCAGCGGAGAAACACGACGATGTAGTGGATGATAACTTGTATGACGCAACGAGATCTCTCGATTGGTCCCTGTCGCCAATGCAACAGCTCTCAAGCCTGCAAGATATTCGCAACTCCACACACTTGCGCACGTAGCCGCCGACCACGAAGCGGTAAGTTGCAACCGTCTAATTCCCAATGGAACATCAGATCACACAAGACTTTATCAAGATCTACACAATATCAAGCAATATGGTGTAGGGAATTCAATAGTTTTGCAGAGCAAACAACTAAGAACTAGGGTTTATCTTAAACGTGGTCTAAAGCAACTTTGGGGGCGTCCTATGGACTTATATAGGCGTCCAGGACGACCTCAGGTCGAAAAAGTACGAAAATAACCGACCCAGAATAGATCTGGTCGAGACAGACTCGGAGTCGGCCGGTCTGGCGGCCGGTCGACCGGGTCTGGGACCGGCCGGTCCGGTTCAAACCGGGCCTGGCGCCGGGTGGTGACCGGGCGGACCTCCCGGGCTTACTGGATAGTGCCCGGATGGCACAAGCCAGAATTCCGGTTGAAACCGGCTGACCCGGCGCAGAATCCGGTCGGACCGGATCTAGCACCGGCCTGAACTTCAGCTTCCCCTCTCGCACATGCCTCCCGCTCCTCCCTCGCGCGTCCATGGGATGTCTTCATGTCCAGCTCCATGTCCAGCTTCCCGTCCATCTTCTGGTCCAGCTGCTCCTCTCCTCCTCGTGCGATGCTTGCTCCCTCCTCATACCTGATCATACATAAGTAATAGCACTTAGGCAGTATAAAGTTCTCATCAATCAAAGTATCGTTTAGGAACAAGTTCACCTATTGTTTAAGTAGCTTCGCACGAGCTCGTGTCATTGGTCCAATCCTAACTTCATTGCTCTTGAGCTTCACAGCAGGATCATCTTCAACTTGCAATGACGGAGGTAGTAGTGAGGTAGGGATGTCCTCATCAATGACCCATATGAGATGGTCCGTGAGCTAAAAGCTACCTTTGAAACTCATGCGGCCGTCGAAAGCTATGAGGCCTTGAAACACTTCTTTGGCTGTATGATGGAAGAGGGCAGCTCTGTTAGTGAGCACGTGCTCGCTATGTCCGGGCACGCGAAGAAGCTCAGTGACTTGGAGATAGTGATTCCTAACCAGCTGGTTATTCACCGTGTCCTCCAATCACTGCCACCAAGTTATAAGAACTTCGTGATGAACTACAACATGCAGAACATGAACAAGGAGTTACCTGAACTCTTGTCCATGCTAAAATCTGCTGAGATTGAGATACAGAAAGAACATCAAGTGTTGATGGTCAACAAGACCACCAGTTTCAAGAAGCAAGGCAAACCTAAGAAGGGTAACTTCAAGAAGGGCGACAAGAAAGTTGCCGTGCCTCCTGTGAAGCCTAAAGCTGGTCCTAAACCTGATACTGAGTGCTATTACTGGAAGGAGAAGGGGCACTGGAAGCGGAATTTCCCAAGTACATGGCTGATCTGAAGAGCGGCCTTGTCAAGAAGAAGAAAGGTATATCTGATATACATGTTATAGATGTCTATCTTACTGCTTCTTGTAGTAGTGTCTGGGTATTTGATACTGGTTCGGTTGCTCACATTTGTAACTCGAAACAGGAACTACGGAATAAACGAAGCCTAGCGAGGGACGAAGTGACGATGCGCGTTGGAAACGGATCCAAGGTCGATGCGATCGCCGTCGGCACGCTCCCTCTACATCTACCTTCGAGATTAGTTTTAAACCTCAATAATTGTTATTTGGTGCTGCGTTGAGCATGAACATTATATCTGGATCTTGTTTAATGCAAGACGGTTATTCATTTAATTCAGAGAATAATGGTTGTTCTATTTTTATGAATAATATCTTTTATGGTCATGCGCCTGAGATGAATGGTTTATTCTTGTTAAATATCGATAGTAGTGATACACATGTTCATAACATTGATGCTAAGCGAATTAAATTGAATGATAATTATACTTATATGTGGCACTGTCGTCTTGGTCATATTGGAGTGAAGCGCATGAAGAAACTCCATTCCGATGGACTTCTTGAGTCACTTGACTTTGAGTCATTTGATAGATGCGAAGCATGTCTAATGGGAAAAATGACTAGGACTCCATTCTCTGGTACGATGGAGCGAGCTACAGACTTGTTGGAAATCATACATACCGATGTGTGTGGACCAATGAGTGTAGCATTGCGTGGTGGTTATCGTTATATTCTAACCTTCACGGATGATCTGAGTAGATATGGGTATATATATTTCATGAAACATAAGTCTGAAACTTTCGAGAAGTTGGAATTCCAAAGTGAAGTAGATAATCAACGTAACAAGAAGATCAAGTTCCTGCGTTCTGATCGCGGAGGCGAATATCCGAGTTATGAGTTTGGCATGCATTTAAAGAAATGCGGAATACTTTCACAATTGACACCGCCGGGAACACCACAAAGAAATGGTGTGTCCGAACATCGTAATCGAACTCTCTTAGATATGGTTCGTTCTATGATGTCTCTTACTGATTTGTCGTTATCGTTTTGGGGTTATGCATTAGAGACAACCGCATTCACTTTAAATAGGGCACCATCTAAATCCGTTGAAACGACACCGTATGAATTGTGGTTTGGGAAGAAACCTAAGCTGTCATTCCTTAAAGTTTGGGGTTGCGAACCCAAAGCGGAGAAATGCATCTTCATAGGATACCCTAAGGAAACTATTGGGTATACTTTCTATCATAGATCCGAAGGAAAAATCTTTGTTGCTAAGAACAGATCCTTTCTTGAGAAGAAGTTTCTCACTAAAGAAGTGACTGGAAGGAAAGTAGAACTCGACGAGGTTACTGAACCTTCTCTCGTAGATCAGAGTAGCGCAGTACCGGAAGATGTTCCTGTGCAGCCCGCACGAGTAAGAGAGGAAGCAAATGATAATGATCATGAAACTTCGAACGAGGAAACTACTGAACCTCGCAGATCGACGAGGGAACGTACCACTCCTGATTGGTATGATCCCTGTCTAAATGTCATGATTGTGGACAACAATGATGAAGACCCTGCGACATATGAAGAAGCAATGATGAGCCCATATTCCAACAAATGGCATGAAGCCATGAAATCCGAAATGAGATCCATGTATGATAACAAAGTATGGACTTTGGTAGAATTACCTGATAGCCGCAAGGCTGTTGAGAATAAATGGATCTTTAAGAGAAAACATATGCTGATGGTAATATTACTGTCTATAAAGCTCGACTTGTCGCAAAGGGTTTCCGACAAATTCAAGGAGCTTACTACGATGAGACTTTCTCACCTGTAGCGAAGCTAAAGTCTATGAGGATTTTGTTAGCAATAGCTGCTTTTTCGATTATGAGATTTGGCAGATGGATGTCAAAACGGTGTTCCTTAATGGTGACATTGAGGAAGAGTTGTATATGGTACAACCCAAAGGTTTTGTCGATCCTAAAAATGCTGACAAGGTATGCAAACTTCAGCGTTCCATTCATGGACTGAAGCAAGCATCCCGGAGTTGGAACCGACGCTTTGATAAGTTGATCAAAGACTTCGGGTTTATATAGTGTCATGGAGAGGCCTGTATTTACAAGAAAGTGAGTGGGAGCTCTGTAGCGTTCCTGATATTATATGTAGATGACATATTATTGATTGGGAATGATATAGAACTATTAAGCAGTGTAAAAGATTATTTGAATAAGTGTTTTTCAATGAAAGACCTTGGTGAAGCAGCGTACATTTTAGGCATCAAGATTTATAGAGATAGATCAAGACTCCTAATAGGGCTTTCACAGAGTACGTACCTGGACAAGATTCTAAAGAAGTTTAGAATGGATGAAAGCAAGAAACAGTTCTTGCCTATGTTGCCAGGTAAGGTCTTGAGTAAGACTCAAGGTCCAGCTACGGCAGAAGAAAGAGAAAGGATGAATCAGATCCCCTATGCCTCGGCAGTAGGCTCTATCATGTATGCCATGCTGTGTACTAGACCGGATATCGCACATGCTGTTAGTTTGACCAGGAGATATCAAAGTGATCCAGGAATGGAACACTGGACAGCGGTCAAGAATATCCTGAAGTACTTGAAAAGAACTAAGGATATGTTTCTCGTTTATGGAGGTGACCAAGAGCTCGTTGTAACCAGTTACACCGATGCAAGTTGGAACACTGATCCTGATGACTCTAAGTCTCAGTCTGGGTACGTGTTTATATTGAATGGTGCTGCAGTAAGCTGGAGTAGCTCCAAGCAGTGCACGGTGGCGAAGTCTTCAACTGAATCGGAATACATAGCGGCTTTGGAGGCTTCATCAGAAGCGGTATGGATGAATAGGTTCATTGTTGAGCTTGGTGTGGTTCCTAGTGTATTGGACCCACTAGTCATTTATTGTGACAACATGGGTGCCATCGCCAATGCACAAGAACCAAGGTCATATAAGAAGCTGAAGCATATCAAGCTGCGTTTTCATTCGATTCGTGAGTACATCGAAGATGGAGAAGTAAAGATTTGCAAAGTACACACAGATCTGAATGTGGCAGATCCGTTGACTAAAGCTCTCCCTAGGGCAAAGCATGACCAACACCAGAATGCCATGGGTGTTAGGTACCTTACAATGTAATCTAGATTATTGACTCTAGTGCAAGTGGGAGATCTGTTGGAGATATGCCCAAGAGGCAATAATAAAGTGGTTATTATATATCTTTGTGTTTATGATAAATGTTTGCATACCATGCTATAATTGTATTAACCGAAACATTGATACATGTGTGTTATGTGAACAACAAGGAGTCCCTAGTAAGCCTCTTGTATAACTAGCTTGTTGATTAATAGATGATCATAGTTTCATGATCATGAACATTGGATGTTATTAATAACAAGGTTATGTCATTAGATGAATGATGTAATGGACACACCCAATTAAGCGTAGCATAAGATCACATCATTAAGTTCATTTTGCTATAAGCTTTTGATACATAGTTACCTAGTCCTTCGACCATGAGATCATGTAAATCACTTATACCGGAAGGGTACTTTGATTACATCAAACGCCACTGCGTAAATGAGTGGTTATAAAGGTGGGATTAGGTATTCGGAAAGTATGAGTTGAGGCATATGGATGAAGAGTGGGATTTGTCCATCCCGGTGACGGATAGATATACTCTGGGCCTTCTCGGTGGAATGTCGTCTGATAAGATTGCAAGCATGTGACTTGGTCAAAAGAGACGACATGCCACGGTACGAGTAAAGAGTACTTGTCGGATACGAGGTTGAACAAGGTATGGAGATATCGATGATCAAACCTCGGACAAGTAAAATATCGCGTGACAAAGGGAATCGGTATCGTATGTAGATGGTTCAATCGATCACTAAGTTATCGTTGAATATGTGGGAGCCATTATGGATCTCCAGATCCCGCTATTGGTTATTGGTTGGAGAAAAGTCTCGACCATGTCTGCATAGTTCACGAACCGTAGGGTGACACACTTAAGGTTTGATGTCGTTTAAGTATATATGGAATATGGAATGGAGTTCGAATGTTTGTTCGGAGTCTCAGATGGGATCCAGGACATCACGAGGAGGTCCGGAATATTCCGGAGAATAAGATTCATATATAGGAAGTCATTTTCTAGGTTTGAAAATGATCCGGTATTTTTCTAGAAGGTTCTAGAAGGTTCTAGAAGAGTCCGGAAGAAATCACCATGGAAGAGGGACTCCACCCACCTTGGCCGGCCAGCCTAAGGGAGGAGGAGTCCCAGGTGGACTCCACCCCATGGTGGCCGGCCACCCCACCAAGGAAGGGGTGGGAGTCCCACCTTGAGTAGGAGTCCCACCTTGGGTAGGTTTCGTCCTTATGGAAGGTTTAGGAGTTGGACTCTTATTCGTTTTCTAGGCAAACCCTTGGGGGTTCCACCTATATAATGAGGGACAAGGGGAGGGGGACGGCCACCACAACACCACCTTGGCCGCACCCCATAGAGGCACCAAGGCCGGCGCCCCCTCTCCCCAAACCCTAGCCGCCCCTCCTCCTCTTACACCTCTAGTAGTTCTTAGGCGAAGCCCTGCCGGAGTTCTCCACCACCACCGTCACCACGCCGTCGTGCTGCCGGGATTCCGAGGAGGATCTACCACTTCCGTTGCCCGCTGGAACGGGGAGAAGGACGTCGTCATCAACACCGAACGTGTGACCGAGTACAGAGGTGCTGCCCGACTGTGGCACCGTCAAGATCTTCTACGCGCTCTTGAAAGCGGCAAGTGATCATCTTCTGCAACAACGAGATCTAATCTCGTAGACTTTGGAAATCTTCGAGGGTTAGTCTCATGATCTTCTCTTTGCTCCCATCTTCTAGATTGCATCTTGGCTTGGTTTTCGTTCTTGCGGTAGGATTTTTTTGTTTTCTATGCTACGAATCCCATCAGCTTCAAGGTGGCTCGAAACCATTACACCAATTATTAAGTGAGAGGGAGGTAGAGGGAGTGGTACACCGATAAGCCCAAAGCATAATGTCCTCAATACATCTACAGGAGTCCAAGGTAAGGTCTTAGACAACGCAATTGAAAGTTCTGACGTTCCGTCTCTTCCAGATGCTCCAGGCGATGGCGATATTGATGGTTGTTTCCTCATAGCTGCGACATCACGAGACCCACATGTCCTTGTGGTCGGAGAGGGAGTGAGCTTCGAGATCCGGGTAGAAGAAGTTCCAAACTTCACGCGCATTGTGGTACAGTAGGAGTAGGTGATCTATATCTTCATCTTGAGAACAGGAGAGACATGCAGTAGTGGTGCTGAGATGGTGTCGGAACCGCCGCTCGTTGGTGGGGAGGCAATTCTTCATGGCGAGCCAACAGAAAATCTTCACTTGAGGGGGACATCGCTCTTCCAAACCTTAGAGCATCTCCAGTCGCGTCCCCCAAATCGTCCCCCAAAGGGATTTGGGGCGCGCCGGACAAAAAAAAAACGTTCCCAGCCGTGTCTCCCAAACCCGATTTTTGTGCGGCGCGGCCCGATACGGTGTCCGGCGCTACACAGGGGACGCTCCGGGGATGCCGGACAAACCGAAAAGCGAGGCGAGGCGCGGCGGGACCGACGCGTCACGACACAGGAAAAATTTATCCACCGCTCCCGCCTAATCGCGCCTCTCCCTCCGCGCTTTTCTGCCATCCCAACACATTTGAGCTATCCCGCCGATTCATTTCTCCCTCCCGCTGTCGCTACGCTGTTCATCCCGCCGCCACCCTCTCCCCATCCATGGCGCCGCCGACTGCCCCCAAAAAGATGACCAAGAAAGCGGCCAAGTAGTCGCCGGGCAATGAGACGAAAGGGACGAAGGCGCCCTTCGCGAAGCCGCGGAAGGTGCCGGCTCCGAAGAAGAAGCCGGAAGGCTGGACCGATGATCATTGGCATCAAGACTGTCTGCGCCAGAAGATGTGACGGTGGAGCGGAAAGGACGGAGGGCGGCACAGCTGGAGAAGAAGGCGTTGGCGGCGCGCGCGCACCAGCACGCGCTGGCTGGGTGTATCGCTGCCACCAACACGAGCCCACGGAGTATGACGTTGCCACCGTACATTCCGGGAGTGCTGTCCCCGTCGACATCCGGGTTCTACAAGGACGGCCCCTCCGCCACTCCCGGGTGCCTGACGCCAAACTTGCCGCCGTGGTACGAGGATGCGCTGCCTCATGGCGGCTTCAACCCCAACGCTATGTTCTACTCCTCGACGTACGAGCCAGGACCCGGTACGGAGGGCGCCCCGTTCAATGGCCGCAGGGGCCCGCTCGAATTCGACGGCGCCGATGCTGAGGAGGAGGAGGAGGTGGTGGAGGAGCATGAGGAGGAGGAGGAGGAGGAGGAGGGGGAGGGGGTGGAGGACGACGAGGACGAAGAGGGCGGCGACGAAGAGGATGATGAGGGTGCCGGTGAGGATGCCGATGATGTCGTGGAGGTTGACGCGGACGGAGCATGCACACCGGGCAGATCACGATGAGTTCATCGTGATCGACGGGCCTACGTCGACTCAGGATGCGCCGTCGGCTTCGGCGTCGCCCTACCCCAACCCCTCCTTTTAATTCTTCGTCGGCCTGTAATATGATCGCGCGCCCAGTACTTTGATCGTCGCTACTCTGATCGCGACGATTTCGGCGAGAACGATCTCTTTTGAATGCAAACTATTTGAATTTCTCATTGAGGACGGCGTTTGGAAGACGCGACTGGGGAGCGACGTCCCCCAAATACGGCACGAACAAAACTCGTTCCCCAAACGCTCGATCCGGCGCCGTTTGGGGGACGACTGGAGATACTCTTAGTTTCCACCTCGTCCATGTACATATACCTGAAAGAATTGGAGTAGATACTTTTTATTCGAGGGCTTTTTGTTAGCGACGCGGTTACAGCGAGTATCCGGAACACCGTGCCGCAGAGCCACCGAGCTGAGTTTGTTTGCGAGGGCACGTAGGTCAGCCTCAGCGGCAGGCGAGATCCAAAGGTGCCGCGGAAGTGGGACGTCAGGGCCATGGCAACATTCACATCGAGAACGTATCCTGTGAAACGGCACTACTCATGCACCGTCTGCACCAACATACTGTGAGCCTTTCGATGGAAAAAGAAGCGTCCGGATCTAGAGAGAAGACAGGCTGCTGGTGCATTTGCACAATGGACCCCGTAGTATTCCTCCTGCACCTAGTTTTTGTCTGTCCCTTTGCTCAAGTCCTGCTCCTGTACATGCGTGAGGTCTGAGACTCTGAGGTGGGTTTGAGCGAAGCGAAGCATCTCTCTCTCTCTCTCTCTCTCTCTCTCTCTCTCTCTCTCTCTCTCTCTTCAGTTTCTTCCTGCAAAAATTCATTCAAGAATCGGGATTTCTGGTAGGAGAAAAGCTCAGAATTGTTATGGGGAGTGGAATCCCATCTTTCTCCGTCCGAATCCTTTCTTCTCTCCCCAAAATGGCTACAGATCTTGTTGGATCTCGGTTCTCGGAGAACAGCAGCACAGCTGCGGGGGGCCATGTCGCCATGATTACCACGACGAGGCACTCGTACCGTCCAGCTAGCCTCTCGATGAAGACGGAAAGTCCGCGCCGGCACGCACAAGCCGTGATGCAAGCCGCGTCGTCGTTCCGCACTTCCGCCCAGGGAGCGGCGGCGGTCCTCAGAGATGGAAAAGCAAATGGAGAGCTATGGGATTACAAAGAACTTTTCCGGTAGTTCGACAACACTGCAAGGTTTATTTTGTAAATTATACAAGCAGTCCACTTGCTGTTAGATCTGATGCCCACATTTTTCATCCAAAGGTCCAAAAGTCATGGGTGCAGCCGGTGCATAAATCCTTCTGGTTCATTGGATACTTTCTCCATTCACATCCAGGAAGCTTCTCACGACCTGCGAGACCTTTGAATCGGCGGGGCGAGCATGTTGTCAACTTGCAGAGATGCATCGACCGGTGCCCGTCAGAATCCTAATATTCTGTTTCTTCAAGTGGTGCAGTCGTCAGAACTCTAGAAAGAATACAATACGCAGAGTCCGTCTTGTCTTGCTACGGACGGGTTCAAAACAGCATCTCAACTCTCAAGCGCGTGCACCATCATTGGCATTGGGTCTCCGATCTGCGGCGACAGGGTCAAATCAGCCACTCTTCCAAGAAAGATTAACCAGCCACGCTGGCCTTTGCTCCCGGATGAATTGAAACATGTTCAACGAGTTAAACTGGCACTAGTAGAAATGCTGCTTAATCACGCCTGTCGGTCTGTGTATCGGAGGAAACCACTGCTTCCAGGATGGTGATATTGCTTCTCGATGCGTAGACGAGACAAGTCCTTATCTGGCCGGAGAATCGGATCGATTCCACGTCACTGGCACTGTTAGAGCAAGTCCAATAAGGTACAGTCAGCTGGCTATAAAAGATAAAATATTATATATTTGCTTAGTTGGAGGAGAGAGATTATGAGAGAGAAGAGAAGTGGGCTACTATCTAATAGCAAGTTTCATAGACGTGCTTCCAGAGTACTTATGTGAGACTAAAAGGTGGACCATGTATTGTTAAAGTATTACACTTTTATAGCTTACTATTGTACATGTTAGCTATAAGTTGACTATAGATGATGTGGCAAATTGTTATAGCCGACTGCCGGCTACACTATTGTTCTTGCTCTTAGCAGCCATTCACTGTCTTTGAAAAGGAGCCTAGTTACCTAGCCCCAGCCGTCCAAATCTTCTTAGCAGCCTTCAGAATCAGACACGACACATGTCCCGCCAAGTCAGACTGATCCAACATACGCTGTGACGTGCTGACACAGCGACACCACATCAAGAATTTCAAGATCCCAAACCAGCAAAACTCAGGACTTGTTCTACAAGCTTAAGCTGCACCTCCTTCCAGGCAAAGCAACGCCGCCAATCACAGCACTTCGCCCGCTTGCGTGCACGACGACCTAGAGAAAACTAATCGCACCTCGCAATCGATCAACAGGCCCAAGCAGCCAAGCTCCCTCTATATAAAGAGCAGAGGTAGAGGCCAACCCGCACCCCTCCCAACCCGCACCCCTCCCAACCCTAAGCGCACCCCGCCGCCGCAGCCGCCGGTAGCGCCACCGGGCAAAGGCCGCGGGGCGTGGCCTCTCCTTGCTGCCGCGCTGGGACGGCGACCGGGAGCCCTCTACGCTCGCTGCGGCCGGACGGAATTGGTGATGGGCGGCGGCGGCGGCCAGATCGGCCAGAAGCGGCAGCCCTTGCCTTCCGCCGGACTTCACCGCAGCACGCCGAAGAGGCTGGTGGCGGGCAGCGGCCAGGCCATGATCTGCGCCACTTCCCCCCCTTCTCTAGGCCGTGTGTGGAGGCGATCTCGGGTTTCTCTCGCGTCACGAGGTCGCCCGGGGCAGCAGCCTTGGGTACGACGGTGGAGGTGGCCATCTTCTTCGTCGGAGAGGGTCGGCCTGCGGTTGGTGGTGGTGGATCTATCGATCTATCACCGCATTCCGGCGGCGTGATGGAGGAGCTTGGAAGCTGGCGTCGGTGTCGCCGGTGGTGGGTTGGAGTGGCCAGCCCGGGATGGTCGCCGACGTGGGGGTCCGACCTAAATAAAGGCGGCGGTCCTAGGGCCTCTCTTGCGTGAAGAGGAGAACCCACCGGAGGCCTGGACTCGTGATCTGGCCGGAGTGTTGAGTTCCGGAAGGCTCCGCCGATGAATGTAACGGTGCTTTTGCCCGGAATTTGTTGGATCGGAGGTATTCGGTCGTGCGCACCCATGTTTTTATTCCGACCGATTGGTTCTGGAGGGAGCGGCGCGAAGCTCTTTTTCTTTGATTGACATCAAGTGACTATGGATCCACGATGAAAGTCGGAAGAAGAGAATTTAATGAAGGTCAGAGGGGAGGACTAGCTAAGGGAGGTTCAAGTCTTTGTAATGTTGAGGGACTTGCTTGGTGTTTCAGGTTTCACAGCAGCGGTATGAAAGTGGGGGCGACAACACAGGTGAAGTGCAGAGTCCTACCTTTCAGGGTGAAAACCCAAGGTCTGGCCTTAATTGGTTGTGCCTGGCAATGTCCTTGGTGGAGGCATTTGTTTTGAGAGCGGGGACTAGTCTGTAATTCAGGTGTTGTCTTGGCGGTGGATGTATTGTTGTTGTTAGGCCCGAGATACTGTAGCGGGACTTTTATTTCTTAGTTTTTTTTTTTTTGTTTTTGGCTGTGTGTATCCGTAGTGCCATTAGGGTGGTGCGTTGTTGCAGAGGCTGGGTGTAATTGGTATCTTCTTGATATTAATATATTCCCTTCATCGAAAAAAAATATAAAGAGCAGAGAGTAGGCAAGCGAAGACCCAACATCTAATCATTGATACACACTAGAAGAGAGTTCGCCAGCCAGCCAACTTATTCAGCCGATCTCTCGCTCGCTCGCCGCCGGAAGCCATCATGGAGGACGCCCTCATGATCTCGCCGGAGCTCAGGGACGTGCTGGCCAAGGTGGCCGCGTTCCTGCTCGTCCAGGGGCTGGTCTACCTCATCCTCACCAACTCCTCCGACGTCTTCTCCAAGAACAAGATCCTCAGGTCCCTCAGCTTCAGGACCATGCGCTCCATGAGCGTGCGCCGCCTCCTCGCGCCGCTCTCCGACGTACCCGTCGGCACCGACGACCTGGGCTCCGAGCCGCCTTCGCCGTCGTATTTTTCGAGGTCGTGGTCGTCGCGCCGCGGGGGTATGCGCGCGCGAGGACTAGGATAGGACGTCCCTGGACTTGAGCGGGTGCTAAAGTTAGTTCTGACGGATGAGTAGTTCTGGACAGTCATGGGATTGCTATTTGGGGTTTGAGATTTCAGAATGATATCTGAACTCTCGCGTAAATTAGAGTAGATTGGTCTTGTAAATATGTTCATTGAGTATTTGAGTTGAATTGATTATTTGAACCAATACAAATTGTCTGCTTTAGCGATTGTGGATTGGTTAGTTCTTCACGATTCGAGGCAAAAGCTTTGCTGGTTCCATTGATGATCAATAAAATGAGGGTTGCATGGTTAATTACAAAAGAAAACGGGTGAAAACTAGGAATGGTGTGCCTCAGCGAGGGCTCTATGGGCCTGTTGGGCATGTTGGGTCCGGTCAGACCCAACTAGGACTGGTGTCCCTGCAGCTACTTTCGGTGGACTACCGTCTTTGGTGGTGGAGTTAGTTCCCTCCTGCACGACCACCATACTGCCGGCCTCGATTCAAGCTACTTTTGCCTCTACCTTGCAGCTCTCGTGACGGTAACCTCGATGCGACGATGATGGCGGCTTCGTGACCATAGTGGCGCATGTAAGTGGACGGTGAGTTTGGTGGTGTTGAGGCTCAATCCTCGCAAGGCTCCTATGCATCGGATCGCCCAGGGGTTGTGGATAGGGTTTTTTTTTTTGGGAAGAAATCCTTGTCGGCTCGCCCGACAGCGAAGTGGTGCCACCCTCGGGTGGCAGCATTCCTTCCCGAAAGGTGTCGTGGCTACCCCTCGCACACTTCCCTCTGTGTGCCGGGAACCCTACGACCATCCGTTTCGGGCAGCAACGTTCGCTTTTCTTCTTAAAGGTGTTGCTTGGTATGTGAAAATTCGGGGCTGGGAGCGCGGGGAACTTCTCCAGAGGGTACAACGATTGCAGGTTTCCTCTTGTTTCTTATTAGTTTATTTTGGGCGTGTGTTTGCTGCCGCCTTCAACATTTTCTTTCATTTCAAGACTCTCGTGATTGTATCAGGTGGTTGCTGTTAGATGTAGTACAATGCCTGGAGTCCTTCTTCCTCTCTCTCCCGTAATCGCTTGTGATACGGATTCTGTAGATTCGATACCGACTTGTACGATACCCCGACTCCTCTCTGTACTCCTTCGATGGATCCATATATTAACAACCCTCGAGCACCTTGTGGTGTATCGATTGCTCAAGCAAATATACGTTTATATGGTATCAGAGCCTCGCTCTTCCGACGATATCTAGCTCGACAAAATAATCTGCTGCCACCGTGTTCCCAAACGCCGCCGCCGCCTCAACAACCGATAACAGCCGCCGCCGAATCTCTGTCAGGCCGCCGCTGCTCCTTCCAATAGTCGATAACCAATACCCAATACTCCCTGCTGCTGTTGTGATCCTCCAGATCGCCACCGCGCAATGGCTGCATCCTCGTCCTCGGTTTCGCTCAACCTCGGCTCTCCTCCGTCCACAAAGCTCACCCGGAGCAACTTCATCTTCTGGAAAACGCTTGTCTTCCCTATCCTTCGTGGTGCCCAGGTCTACGGACTGCTCGATGGAACAGACAAAGCCCCTGCGAAGTTTCTGGAGATTGAAGATAGTGAAAAAAGGAAAAAGATGATCCCCAATTCAGAGTATGCTGCCTGGGTTGCACGTGATCAGACCGTACTTGGATACTTGGTCAACTCCTTCTCACCAGAAATTGTTGCTCATGTTGCTGGTCTTGAGTCCACCGCTGAGGTGTGGGCAGTCATCACCAAGATGCTCTCATCTCAGTCTCGTTCTAAAGTGAATCATCTGCGTGGAGCTCTCAATTCGACCAAGAAACTTGATCTTACAACTGCCCAATACTTTGCCAAGATGAAAGGATTCTGTTCGGAGCTTGCCTCAGTGGGCAAACATGTTGATGAAGATGAGCTCGTGGGGTACATCACTCATGGGCTTGATGGTTCCTACAATAATCTTGTTGCTGCTGTCAATGGCAACCCTGGCACTACGCTTGATGAACTTTTTGATCAGATGTGTGCACATGATATGCGCCAAGCCGAGCTTCTGGAGTCTGGAGATGTTTTTGTGTCATCTGCCAATGCTGCCCGCCGTGCTGCCAACAACCGCCCGCGTGGCCGCCAAGATGATGATCGTTGGCGGCGTGACGAGCCGCGTCATGATGATGATCGTATGCGCCGAGATGAGCAACGTCGCCGTGATGATGGGTGGCGTCGCGATGAAGGACGCCGCCGTGATGATTGGTCTCGCCGCGATGAGGGCCGCCGCTATGACGATCGCCGGGATGATCGTCGAGATCGTCGTGATGAGGGCCGCCGCTATGATGATCGTCGTGATGATCGCCGGGACCGTCGTGAAGGTCGTACTTGGGTTCGTGGTCGTGCTCCTACTCCTTTTGTGGATGTTACTTGTCAGATATGCACTATACATGGGCACCCGGCTAGTGATTGTTGGTGGCGATTCAAACGTGATGGATCGGCTGATGATGATGATAGGCGTACTGACAAAACTGCCAATATTGCCTCTTATGGAGTTGATACAAATTGGTACACTGATACTGGAGCTACAGATCATATTACAGGACAGTTGAACAAACTCTCTACTCATGAAAAGTACATTGGGCGTGATCGTGTTCAGACCGCTGAAGGCAATGGTATGGAAATTAGTCATATTGGTCATTCAATTTTGCATACCCCCGATACTTATTTTTATCTTGATGATATCTTGCATGTTCCTAGTGCTTCTAAAAATCTCCTATCGGTTCATAGATTCACTCTTGATAATCGTGTTCTCATTGAGTTTCACCCTTACTTCTTTTTGATTAAGGATCTGGACACAAGGAGAATTCTGTTTAAATGACCGTGTTATGGTGGCCTCTATCCGCTAGTGCCTTTTTCTACCGGATCTTCCAAGCAAGCTTTCATTACCATAAAGCCTTCGTCTTCAACGTGGCATCGTCGTCTAGGACATCCTTCTTCTTTTATTGTTCAGCAGATTCTTAGGAAATATAGCATCTCTCATACCCCAGAAATAAATCCTTATGTTTGTGACTCTTGTCAGTTAGCAAAAAGTCACCAGTTGCCATACCCTATTTCCACTAGTGTTTCTACTTTTCCTTTGGAACAAGTGTTCTCTGATGTATGGGGTCCCGCACCTGCTTCCGTTAGCAAACACTCTTATTATGTAAGCTTTATTGATGACTATAGTAAATTTACTTGGATCACTTTGTTAAAGAATCGTTCTGAAGTTTATCAAGCTTTCCTTAACTTTCAACACATGGTTGAAAGGAAATTTGATAGGAAGATTATAACTATGCAAACTGACTGGGGTGGTGAATATGAAAAACTCCATGGTTTCTTCCAAAAGATAGGCATTACACATCATGTTTCTTGTCCTCATGCTCATCAACAAAATGGATCCGTTGAACGAAAACATCGTCACATTGTTGAAGTTGGTCTTGCTTTGCTAGCCAATGCATCTATGCCTCTTAAATTTTGGGATGAAGCTTTTCTTACTGCCACGTTTCTCATCAACTTGCTTCCTAGCAAGGTGATTAATAATGAAACTCCTGTTGAACGCCTCTTACACACCAAACCAAACTATGAGTCTCTTCGTGTGTTTGGATGTGCTTGTTAGCCAAATCTTCGTCCCTACAACAAACGAAAGCTTGCTTTCCGTTCTACACGTTGTGTGTTCCTTGGCTATAGCCCTCTTCATAAGGGTGTTAAATGCCTTGATCTCTCCAATGGTCGCGTATATGTTTCTAGAGATGTTGTTTTCGATGAAAATGTTTTCCCCTTTGCCGCCTTACATCCTAATGCTGGCAAGCGTCTTCGAGAAGAGATTCTTCTTTTACCTTCATCATCTACTCATGCGGATGCAAATATTGATGATCATATGCCTATTCCTATTATACCAATTGTCACTAACAATGTTCGAGATACTTCAGTTCATATTACTGCAGATAATAGCTCTTCAGAAGATTATACTGGAGGTGAAAGTTTCATGCAAAACGGAGCAGAAACGAGCTCAAACGAAGCTGAAACTGATGCAGAATTTGATGCAACAGAAAACTCCTCCACGAACAACGAGGACGATCCTCTGGTCGCCTTGGATCGCGCGGGAGTCGATCCCCAGGAAGATTCGGGCACAGGCGTACCCTCCTCGCCCTCCGCGCCCACCTGCCTGCCCTGGTCTCCTGGCCCCGCAACAGGATCGACACGTGTGCCTGCATCGGACCCGGCGCCTTCTCCAGATCGTGCGGTCGCGCCCTTCGCGCCTGCCCCGGATCGCGCGCCCTCCACGCCTGTCCCGGGTCGTGTGGTTGCGTCCTTTCGCCCGCACCAAGAGTCCCCTGGGCGCCACCACGACCCAGATAATGTGCATGCTGCTGGATCTTCTGTGCATCATGTTCCTGCAGCCTCCCGTGTGCTGCCTGAATTAGTGGCCCCTCCAGTATCTGGTGTGCGTACTCGTCTACAGAAAGGTATTCGACATCCAAAAATTTATAAAGATGGCACGGTCCGCTATGGTATGTTTACATCTACAGGTGAACCCAGCACTCTGTCTGAAGCTCTTGGAGATTCTAAATGGCGCAAAGCAATGGGAGAAGAATATGATGCATTGCTTCAGAACAAGACTTGGCACCTTGTTCCTCCAAGCTCTAACAAAAATCTCATTGATTGCAAATGGGTTTATCGTATTAAAAAGAAGTCCGATGGTACAATTGATAGATACAAAGCTCGTCTTGTTGCTAAAGGGTTCAAACAAAGGTATGGACTAGACTATGAAGATACTTTCAGTCCAGTTGTCAAAGCAGCTACTATTAGAATTGTCTTAGCAGTTTCAGTCTCTCGAGGTTGGAGCTTGCGTCAGCTAGATGTCAAGAACGCGTTTTTACATGGTGTTCTGGAAGAGGAGGTCTACATGAAACAACCCCCAGGATTTGAGGATCCCAATGTTCCTAACTATGTGTGCAAACTTGCCAAAGCTCTTTATGGTCTGAAACAGGCTCCGCGTGCATGGTTCTCTCGCCTAAGCTCAAAGCTATATGATCTTGGTTTCACATCTTCAAAGGCAGATACATCCTTATTTCTATATCAGAAGGGTAGTATCACTATTTTTGTGTTAATCTATGTTGATGATATCATAGTGACAAGCTCTTCAGATCAGGCTATTTCTATCTTGGTTCAAAATCTCAATACAAGTTTTGCCATCAAGGATCTTGGTGATTTACACTTCTTTCTTGGAATTGAAGTCAAAAATATTTCAGATGGTTTGCTTCTGACTCAGCAGAAGTATGCATCAGATTTGCTTCATAAAGTTGGTATGTATGATTGCAAGGGTGCACCCACACCTTTGTCCTCTTCGGATCCACTCTCTCTATATGAAGGAGAGCCTCTTGGTCCTGATGATAGTACTCGATATAGAAGCATTGTTGGAGCTTTGCAATATCTTACACTGACAAGACCAGATTTATCCTTCTCCGTTAACAAGGTCTGTCAGTTTCTTCATGCCCCCACTACAGTTCATTGGTCAGCTGTTAAACGGATTCTTAGATATGTCAAGGATACTCTCAAGATGGGCATCGCTTTTCATAAGTCTTCTTCCACACTTATAAGTGTTTTCTCAGATGCTGATTGGGCCGGTTGTCTTGATGATCGGCGTTCTACAGGTGGATTTGCAATATTTTTTGGACCTAACTTAGTTTCATGGAGTGCCAGAAAACAGAATACAGTGTCAAGGTCAAGTACCGAAGCTGAATATAAATCTCTTGCTAATGCCACAGCAGAATTGATATGGGTTGAAGCTGTCCTTGCTGAGCTTGGTGTTAAGCTCAAGGAAAAGCCATGTTTATGGTGTGACAACCTGGGTGCAACTTACCTATCTGCCAACCCAGTTTTTCATGCTCGAACAAAACACATAGAGATTGACTTCCACTTTGTCAGAGAAAGAGTAGCCAATAAAAGACTGGATATTAAGTTTATTTCAAGCAAAGATCAGGTTGCTGATGGCTTCACCAAGGCACTCCCAGTTAGAAATCTTCATGAGTTTAGACGTAATCTTAATCTTCTTCAAAGCTTAGATTAAGGGGGGCTGTTAGGCGAATTTTTTTTAAATAATACACATTTTTTTGTTTATTTCAGAAATAATACTCGGTTTTGAGATATTTCAGAAATAATACACTGTCGGGTTCAGGAAACCCGAAATTTGAAACTCGGGGTAGAGGAACCCGAAATTTCAAAAATCGGGGTAGAGGAACCCGACTAATCCTGTTTCCGCGCGAAAAAGAAGGAGTTGGGGTAGAGGAACCCGAAATTTCAGAATTAGGGTAGAGGAACCCGAAATTTCAAAAATCAGGGTAGAGTAACCCGAAATATGTGGGAATCTCGGGGTCGCCTAACCCGATTCACTAATATCGGGTTTCTAAAACCCGATTCTTCCTTTTCCTTTTCTTTTTCCTTTTTCGCCCTCCCGCCAAAAGAATAAGTCGGGTTCCTCTACCCCGATTTTGAAATTTCGGGTTCCTCTACCCCGAGTTTTAAATTTCGGGTTCAACGAACCCGACGGTGTATTATTTCTGAAATATCTCAAAACCAAGTATTATTTCTGAAATAAACAAAAAAAAGTGTATTATTTAAAAAAAATGCGCGGCTGTTAGATGTAGTACAATGCCTGGAGTCCTTCTTCCTCTCTCTCTCGTAATCGCTTGTGATACGGATTCTGTAGATTCGATACCGACTTGTACGATACCCCGACTCCTCTCTGTACTCCTTCGATGGATCCATATATTAACAACCCTCGAGCACCTTGTGGTGTATCGATTGCTCAAGCAAATATACGTTTATAGTTGCTACATTAATATAGCAGGGGCGAAAGCCTATTTGAAGAAGATATAGTCACACAGCGGGAGGTAAGAAATATTCAAAGCAATTAAGGTGATAAATTGAGAGAGAAGTGGGTGAGAGCCGGGACAAAATGGAGCGTCAATGCTATTGGGGTTTGTATTGATAGCAAATATCCAAAAAAAAGCTGATTATGGTTAAAATCCACTGCTACTCATAAAGCTCTGATGCAACGGAGGACATATAAACGGAAATGCAGAAAAGTAGACGGCGGCTCCTGACTGAAGCAAGGAAGAGTGCGAAAGTTGACAGCCAGCTCCACTTGAATATTGACCGCCTAAGGACCATCCCATAACTGAACCCTAGATGACAATTGCAGCTGCCAATTTTCATCAGATTCAGTTTCGTCAATTCATGGCAAATGCACATAAAAGAAATCATGGCAAATGACAGCACCAGAAACAGACATCGTCACGTTCCGGCGCATTTTCTGTATTTCAGGCATCTGTTGCTACAAGTCAAGCGATCAGACAGATCAGAGTGTTTGTGTGGGTTCCTACCCGTTTTCAAGCCGGCGCACGTTTCCCTGGCTTGCAAGCCGCGTCACTTCTTAGCTGGCCGTGGTAGCTTTGAGCCGACCTTATCTTAGCCGGCCAGTCGGTGCCGGCGCTGTTTCGCTTGTGCAGGCAAGAAAACAAGGCCTTGCTCACATCTAGAAGGAAAAAAGGAAAAGCAAATCAAGATGGCACAAGGAGTGCTGAACCCAGGAAGTTTCTCCCGACCAGCAAAGACCTTCTGGGAATCGGCGAGGCGAACCTGTTGTCAACTTGCTGAGATGCATAGTCAGAATCGTAATATTCTTTTCTTCAAGTGGTGCAGTCAGAACTGTAGAAAGAATACAATACGCGGAGTCGTCTTGTACTGCCACGGACCGATCAAAACCCATGACAGTCAACTCACCCTCTCTTCCAGTTCCAGGAAATATTAACCAGCCACGCCGGCCTGGCAACCCGCACCCGGATGAATTTGTTATGACCGGCCTGGTCTACCGCCGGAGGGGGCCCATTGGCCCAACCGGCCAAGCTTAGTTAGGGGCTTAGCCCAGTTAGCAGATTAGGGTTTCGCTAGTTCTCTTATATATACAAGTTGTAATAGACTAAATCAATGAAGCAATAATCAGATATCATTATTGCCGACTCCCAGAGGAGTCGGCCTTCTCCCGTCCGCGCCGCCCAAGCCCTAGCCGCCGACACCGCGAGCTCGCAACGGCGCCCTGCCGCCGGCGCCGCCTTCCTCCCTCTCGCTCTCCGCACTTCCACCCCTACAATCTACGCCCTCGCCTCGGTAGAACCCTAGTTTCTACCAATTTGGTATCAGAGACATCTACGATCATGTCTTCGGGCCAGATCACCGCCACCTCCGCCGCCGCCTCCGAGACGCCGCCGGCCTCCTCCGCCGCCGCGCAACTGCCGCCGCCCTCCACGGCGCCGCGGCGCCCCTGGCAGATGTCGCCGGCGCCGCCCCCCTCCTCGCAGCGAGAGCTGTCGACGGCCATCCGCGACCTCGCCACCGCCGTCCGGGGCATCCGCCTGTACCTCATCGGTACGCGGGGATGACTACGCCGGTCCTGTCGCCACCCCTCGCCGCATACCCGGCCGCGCCGACAGCCCTCCCCGGCCAGGGAGCGCCCACTCCGCCCCCGGCCTCACCGCCGCCACCATGGGCGTCCTGGCCACCGGCCCCCAGCCCGGGCCCCGCCTCGCTGCCCCAGGGGGTGCCCATCCAGCGGGTCCAGTTCCCGCCATCGCCCTCCCGACTCCCGGCATGGGTGACCGCGACGGAGCCCCCGCCGATCCACTCGGCCGCACCGGCGCCATCCCCCGTCTACACCACCGCCGGGGACCCTCCGCGCCCGTCCTTCCCGGACCCGCCGCCCGCCCGCTTCGCCGAGCCGTCCGCTGGTCGCGCGGAGTACCCCGCCCAGGGCACCACCGGCCTCGCTCCCCCACGCTACGCCAAGCTGGAATTCGCCACATACGACGGCGTCGAGGACCCCTCAACCGGCTCAACCGGTGCGAGCGGTTCTTCGGGGACAGCGTACCCTGGCTTCGGACCGGACGTGGCTCGCCTCGTACCACCTCCGCGGCGCCGCCCAGACGTGGTACTACTCCCTGGAGCAGGACGAGGGTGGCATGCCTCCATGGGACCGGTTCCGTGAGCTCTGCCTTCTCCGCTTCGGCCCTCCAGTCCGCGGCAGCCGCTTGGCGGAACTTGGGCGTTTGGCGTTCACCACCACGGTGCAGGACTTCGCCGACCGCTTCCAAGCCCTCGCATGCCATGCGCCCGGCGTGACGGGCCAACAGCGTGCCGAGCTCTTCATTGGCGGCCTCCCGGACCATATCCGCGTGGATGTCGAGCTACAGGCCCCGCGGGACCTCCAGACGGCGATGCACTACGCGCGCGCTTATGAGCGTCGCGCCCAGGCGGTTCAGCAGAGGCCCCTGGCCCGCGGCACCCGCCCCGCCCGTCCTCCTCCTCCGGCCGCGGCCGCCACCCGCCCCGCCCCACCTGGACTGGCTGGCCCTGCCCCCGCAGCTACACGCACGTTCCGCCGCCTCACCCCGGCGGAGCAGCTCGAACGCCGCCGCCTGGGACTGCGCTTCAAGCTGCGACGACCCATACACGCCCGGACACGTGTGCCCTCGCCTCTTCTACCTGGAGACCGTCGACGTAGAGGAGGGCGACCCGATGGCCGGGCCGGTTGCCGCGGCATCCGAGATGGCCGGGCCGACCGACGCAGCTGCCACGGCCTTCGTCGTGTCCCTCCACGTGCTCGCCGGCATCCGCCACGAGCGGACGATGTTGCTCCCGGTCACTATCCAGGGCGAGCCTCTGGTGGCGCTACTGGACACGGGGTCTACGCATAATTTCCTCCCCGCCGCCACTATGCGCCGCCTCGCGCTACAGCCGACGGGTGGGGATACCCTCCGTGTGACCGTGGCCAACGGTGACCGCCTCCACTGCCATGGGGTGGTCCAGCACGTCCCCCTTACCATCGGCGACGAGCACTTCGTCATCACGTGCGCCGGCATCGACTTGGGCTGCTTCGACTTCATCCTTGGCGTCGACTTTCTGCGGACGCTCGGACCCATCCTCTGGGACTTCGACGCCATGACGATGACCTTCTGGCGCCAGGGACGCCACATTCGCTGGGAGGGTCTCGGGGGCACATCTCCCGCGCCGCAGCTCCAGTTAGTCTCTGGGGCCGATGACGCCGACCACCCCCTCCTGACGCACCTCCTGCAGCAGCACGGCGACATCTTCGAGGAGCCGCAGGGCCTGCCACCCCCACGAGCATGTGACCATCGCATACACTTGCTCCCAGGGTCGGCGCCAGTGGCTGTGCGTCCATACCGCTACCCCCAGCTGCAGAAGGACGAGCTGGAGCGCCAGTGCGCGCTCATGTTGGCGGCGGGCATCATCAGGATCTCCACGTCCCCGTTCTCCGCGCCGGTGCTCTTGGTGCGCAAGTCGGATGGCACGTGGCGATTCTGCATCGACTACCGCGCCCTCAACGCCCTCACGCTCAAGGACAAGTTCCCGATCCCGGTGGTTGATGAGCTGTTTGACGAGCTCCACGGCGCGAGGTTCTTCACCAAGCTCGACCTCCGCTCAGGCTATCATCAGGTGCGCATGCACCCGGAGGACATCGCCAAGACGGCGTTCCGGACACACCATGGCCACTTCGAGTTTGTGGTGATGCCCTTCGGCCTCACCAACGCGCCCGCGACCTTCCAGGCCCTGATGAATGATGTCCTTCGCCCATACTTACGTCGTTTTGTGCTGGTTTTTTTCGATGATATCTTGATCTACAGCGCATCATGGGCGGAGCACCTGCAGCATGTCGCCATCGTCTTCAACGAGCTTCGAGCGCATCGACTTCACCTTAAGCGCTCGAAGTGCTCGTTTGCGACGACCTCGGTGGCCTATCTCGGTCACGTCATCTCCGCCGACGGGGTGGCGATGGATGCGAACAAGGTGGCAGCAGTCGCCGCCTGGCCGACGCCGCGATCACCACGCGCCCTCCGCGGGTTCCTGGGCCTCGCCGGCTACTACCGGAAGTTCATCCGGGATTTTGGCCTCATCGCCTCGCCACTCACGCGCCTGCTGCGGCACGAGGCCTTCGCTTGGGACGACGAGGCTACCGCTGCCTTCGAGGCCCTCAAGGGGGCCCTGACGATGGGCCCCGTTCTCCAGATGCCGGACTTCGACAAGCCGTTCATCGTCGACTGTGACGCCTCCGGGGCGGGGTTCGGTGCCGTCCTTCACCAGGGTGACGGGCCGCTCGCCTACTTCAGCCGGCCGTTTGCTGCACGCCACCTCAAGCTTGCGGCGTACGAGCAGGAACTCATTGGCTTGGTCCAGGCCGTCCGCCACTGGCGCCCCTACTTATGGGGGCGCTCGTTCCGCGTACATACGGACCACTACAGCCTTAAGTTCCTCTTGGACCAGCGGCTGTCGACAGTGCCCCAGCACCAGTGGATCAGCAAGCTGTTTGGCTTCGACTTCACGGTGGAGTATCGTCCGGGGCGCCTCAACACGGTGGCCGACGCCCTGTCCCGCCGCGACGCCGATCCCGACGCCACTGAGGGAGACTCGGACGGACACCTGCTCTGCATCCGCTCGGGTCCCTCCTTCGTCCTCTTCGACCGCATCCGCCAGGCGACGGTGTCCGCACCGGATGCCCAGCTTCTGCGGCAGCAGCTCGACGCGGGTGAGCTGGACGACCCTTGGCGCGTCACCGACGGCCTTCTCCTCCACGGGCGCCGCGTGTTCGTCCCCGACCATGATGACCTCCGCCATCAGGTGCTGCTCTTGGCGCACTCCGCTGGTCATGAGGGTGTCCAGAAGACCCTCCATCGCCTTCGCGCGGACTTCTACATCCCTGGCGATAGGGCCATGGTCCAGGATTGGGTGCGTTCGTGTGAGACGTGCCAGCGCAACAAGACGGAGACTTTGCGTCCAGCTGGTGTCTTGCAGCCGCTTGACGTTCCATCGCAGGTGTGGGCCGACATCTCCATGGACTTCATCGAGGGCCTTCCGAGGGTGGGCGGCAAGTCTGTCATCCTTACGGTGGTTGACCGCTTCTCCAAGTACGCCCATTTCATCGCGCTTGGCCATCCCTACACGGCGGCGTCTGTGGCCCGCGCCTTCTTCGACGGTATCATCCGCCTACACGGGTTTCCCTCGTCCATCGTCTGTGATCGAGATCCGGTGTTCACGGGGCACGTATGGCGGGACCTCTTCCGCATGGCTGGGGTCCAACTCCGGTTCAGCACGGCGTTCCATCCTCAGACGGACGGCCAGTCCGAGGTGGTCAATAAGGTGATCGCCATGTATTTGCGCTGTGTTACGGGTGATCGTCCTCGCGCTTGGGTGGATTGGCTTGCATGGGCGGAGTACTGCTACAACACCTCCTACCACTCCGCCTGCGTGCCACGCCATTCGAGGTGGTCTACGGTCGACCCCCACCACCTATCCTACCGGTGGATCCAGCGACAGCGCGGACGGAGGCAGCTGGCGAGCTCATCCGCGCTCGCGACGAGATGCTGGCCGAGGTGCGGCAGCGTCTTGTCCAAGCTCAACAGGTCGCCAAGCACTACTATGACGGGCGACATCGGGAGGTTGAGTACGCGGTGGGTGACTGGGTGTGGCTTCGCCTGTTGCACCGCTCTCATCGATCCCTCGACCCGCGTGCCAAGCGTAAACTTGGTCCGCGCTATGCGGGGCCCTTCATCATCGTCGAGCGGATTGGGACCATGGCGTACAGGCTTCAGTTGCCGGAGGGGGCTCGCATTCACGACGTGTTCCATGTGGGCCTGCTGAAGCCCTATCGCGGTGCCCCGCCGGTGGCCACTCCACCACTTCCGCCGACGGCCGAGGGTCGTCTGCTGCCCAGTCCGGCCAAGGTGCTCCGCGCTCAACTACGTCGTGATGTTTGGCACTTGTTGGTGCAGTGGGAGGGCCTTTCCGAGGAGGAGGCGACTTGGGAGCCCCGCGAGGAGTTCCAGCAGCATTACCCAGACTACCGGCTCGAGGACGAGCTGTTTGCGCGAGCGGGGAGAGATGTTATGACCGGCCTGGTCTACCGCCGGAGGGGCCCATTGGCCCAACCGGCCAAGCTTAGTTAGGGGCTTAGCCCGGTTAGCAGATTAGGGTTTCGCTAGTTCTCTTATATATACAAGTTGTAATAGACTAAATCAATGAAGCAATAATCAGATATCATTATTGCCGACTCCCAGAGGAGTCGGCCTTCTCCCGTCCGCGCCGCCCAAGCCCTAGCCGCCGACACCGCGAGCTCGCAACGGCGCCCTGCCGCCGGCGCCGCCCTGCCGCCGGCGCCGCCTTCCTCCCTCTCGCTCTCCGCACTTCCACCCCTACAATCTACGCCCTCGCCTCGGTAGAACCCTAGTTTCTACCAGAATTGAAGCGTGTTCAACGAGTTAAACTGGCGCTAGTACTGTGCTGCTTAATCACGTCTGTCAGTCTGTGTATAGGAGGAAACAACTGCTTCCAGGATATGGTGATATTGCTTCTCGATGCCTAGACGAAGACAAGTCGTTATCTGGCTGCACAGAATCGGATCAATTCCACGTCATCCGTTCACTGCCCTTCAAAAGGAGCTATATTTCAGCTCCTTAATACAAACAGTGTTTGTCTGTTTACAAAGCTTCATTGAATACTTCAGCGCTGTGTTGGCGTACTGATTGGAAAGTTGAAGTTTGCAAAACGAAATACTCCATCCTAGTGGTAGAGCAATTGACTGCAGATTATCTATTGTTGCTAAGCGACACTTATTATGGATGGGAGAGAGTAGCAAATTAAAAACATGATTGAAACAAAATAAGTCCTGAAAAACTAACCAATTGAAACACAGCAATTAAAATGAACCGTAAAGAAGCAAATAATCCATCCTCCCAATTCAACTCAAATACCGAATGAACATATTTACAAGACCAACCTACTCTAATTACGCGAGAGTTCAGACACCATTCTGAAATCTCAAACCACAAATAGCGGCAAACCCATGACAGTTCAGAACTACTCATCCGGTGAGAAGACCCCCGCCAATCCAGGCACATCCTATCCTAGTCCTCGCGGTTACCCCCGCGGAGCGACGACCAGGACCTCGAAAAGTAAGACGGTGAAGGCGGCGGCGCGGAGCCCAGGTCGTTGGTGCCGACGGGGACGTCGGAGAACGGCGCGAGGAGGCGGCGCACGCTCATGGAGCGCATGGTCCGGAAGCTGAGGGACCTGAGTATCTTGTCCTTGGAGAAGACGCCGGAGGACTTGGTGAGGATGAGGTAGACCAGCCCCTGGACGAGCAGGAACGCGGCCACCTTGGCCAGCATGTCCCGGAGCTCCGGCGAGATCATGAGGGCCTCCTCCATGATAACCACCGGCGGCGAGCGAGCGAGAGATTGGGTGAAGAAGCTGGCTGGCTGGTGAACAAGCTTGTGGCTGATGATGAGGTTGCTACTGTGTATCAATGATGATTAGATGTTGGGTCTCTGCTTAGTTGCCTACTCTCTGCTCTTTATATAGAGCTTGGCTGCTTCAGCCTTTTGATCGATTGGTAGCATATGCGATTGCGAGGTGTGATTAGTTTTCTGTCGGTCGTCGTGCACGCAAGCGGTGAAGTGCTGTGATTGGCCGCGTTGCTTTGCCAGGAAAGAGCCGCGGCTTGTAGAACAAGTCCTGCGTCGTCACTCCTTCATCTTGCTAGTTTGGGATCTTGAATTCTTGATGTGGTGTCGCTATGTCAGCACGTCACAGTGTTGGATCGGTCTGATTTGGAAGGACGTGTGTCGTGTCTGAAGGCTGCTAAGGGGATTTGGACGGCAGGGGTAAGGTAAACTTTTCTTTTCTAAAATGGGAGCATCGCTCTAGCCTCTACATGGAAAGATGTACACGACTATTCTCTGTTGTAAAGTTCTGTGTATTAGAATACCAAATTACATTTTAAGCATCTCCTAAAGTTTGAGCACAAATGAGCCATCTAAAGGAAGTACACAAGTAGCCATCATGCATCTTATATACATCTAAAATGTTGCTAACCACTCTGGCTGAATATAGTTTATACGACCGCCATCAGATAATGCAACCGGTATCCATATGTTTCCGCTAACCCACGTCATAAAGGTAAGAATACATGTGGATTGAAGAAGCCGCCTTGTGTATAACGTGATTTTCTTTTTTTTTTGGGTTTGACCACCCTGTTTGAAACAACATCAATACTAGGTGTAGGTAATTAGGGCATCTCCAATGCATGACCCAAAACAACAATCCAAATTGTTTGTATCCACTTATGTCGCACCGTAGATATAAATTGGGTTGGGGTCCGGCCTACTAAGCCAGTGCCCCCAACGGGTGTGATCCATTTGATCAGCGATGCCCTGTTGACTTGTTGGCCAAAGACAACAAGCAAATTAAATTCAAATAAAAATTAAAAGCGCGCGAAATTTCAGAGATATTTCATTCGTTCAAAGTTAATTTACATAGGAAATATTAAAAGAAAAAACCCTAGCTACGCCTTGTGCCCTTGCGCCCGCGTCGGCGGTGTTGCCGCTTACTCGTCCGCAGTGAGGACGACAAGCATGGGCGATGTCCATGGCCCCTGTTGCGGCCCCGCAGGGCACTTCGTGTGCTGCAGCGAAGGAAGCGGCAGAACCATCTGCCCTTCCCACGCGGCCACCCACCGCCGCTTGCTCTCCAGCACCGAGACATAAAGGCGGGTGCGCTCTCGTCCATGTAGCGGCTCAAGATGTGCCACCACTAGTAGAAAACCTCACATCCATCTAAGCCATTGGTACCGGTTCCCTTACGAACCGGTACCAATGGGGCCATTTGTACCGGTTTGAGGGCTCAGGTGGGCGAGGGGCTTTCGTACCGGTTTGGGAGGGGCTTTCGTACCGGTTCGTGTTAGGAACCGGTACGAAAGGTCTTCGGCCAAAATTCAGACGCGTGGTGGGGCCCGGGCTGGACCTTTGGTACCGGTTCGTAACACGAACCGGTACCAAAGGGTACCCACCATATCAAAATCGCCCAGCTCGTCCCGAGCCCCCTGCTGGCTCTCATTTTTCTCATCTTCCTCACACTCTAAATTTTTCTCCACCTCTCACACACTCCAATAATCTTTATTTTTCTCCACCATTTTAACAAGATTAACGGCATACATCTATCCAAGGGTTAGCAATATCATCCTTCCTTCCGGCGTTCCTAATTTAGCTCAGTTCTTTGGTAGTTTTAACTCGTACTATTTTTGTAGTGCAATCAAGGTGTTCGATGAAATGCCTAAGTTAGTGATTTTATTTTTTATATGCAATTTGAGCTAAAATTATGGTATGTTTTGTAGGTTTTAATTAGTATCATCCCCGTCCTCACCGCCGTCGATCGCTAGCGTCGTCCCCTAGCCGGCACGGTACCACCTCGGTGAGCCCCTCTTCTTTTTTATAAAAATAACTTAGTTTTATGTGATGAACTTGAATATTAATTAAGTTGGTCACTCATATATCCATGATGTTGTGTACTTAATGATTTTTGATATACATATAAAATGCGGATGAGTCGACAATGGATGTACGGTGACCGGTGCCATCCCGAGTTCATTGCGGCATGCATTATTTTCTCAACGTGGCTGAGGCAAACAGGGCGGTCGAATGGTTTCATGTATTGTCCATGTAGTTCCTGTAAGAATATGAAGGATTACTCTACCTCGAAGACCCTTCACGTCCACTGCTGGAGAATGGTTTCATGCCCAGCTATAATTGTTGGACCAAGCACGGAGAAAGAGGAGTTATATTGGAAGACAACGAAGAAGAAGAGGATAGTGACAACTATCCCAGCTTATTCACGAAGACGGTGGTAGTAGAATGGGGGAAGATGAAGGCTGAAGAAGAGCTCATTTTCGATGAGCCGATTTTTGATGACCCGGATGACGATTTGGGTCGGGCCATTCTTGATGCGAAGATGAGCTGCGGAAATGAAAAGGAGAGGTTGAAGTTGGAGAAAATGTTAGAGGATCACAACAAACTGTTGTACCCAAATTGCGAAAATGGTCGAGAAAAAGCTGGGTACCACGGCTGGAATTCTTTGCGGTGGAAGGCGAGAGAATGGTACTTCGACAAGGGATTTGAAAAGTTGCTGAAAATAATAAAGAAGATGCTTCCGGGGAGAACGTGTTGCCCTCTAGCACGTACGAAGCAAAGAAGGTTGTCTGCCCTCTAGGATTAGAGGTGCAAAAGATACATGCATGCATCAATGACTGCATCCTCTACCGCGGGGAGTACGAGAATTTGAATGCATGCCCGGTATGTAGTGCATTGAGGTATAAGATCAGGCGAGATGACCCCGGCGATGTTGAGGGTGAGTCCACCCCCAGGAAGAGGGTTCTGCGAAGGTGATGTGGTATGCTCCTATAATACCACGGTTGAAACGTTTGTTCCGGAACAAAGAGCATGCCAAGTTGTTGCGATGGCACAAAGAGGACCGTAAGAAAGATGTGATCTTTGAGACACCCCGTCGACGGGTCGCGGTGGAGAAAAATCGACAGAGAGTTCAAGTCATTTTCAGATGACGCAAGGAACTTAAGATTTGGTCTAAGTACGAGATGGCTTCAATCCTTTCGGGAGCGAGCTCCAGTCATAGCACACTGGCCGGTGACTCTATGTATCTATAACCTTCCTCCTTGGTTGTGCATGAAGCGGAAGTTCATTATGATGCCGGTGCTCATCCAGGGCCCGAAGCAACCCGGCAACGACATTGATGTGTACCTGAGGCCATTGGTTGAAGAACTTTTAGAGTTGTGGCGTGACGAAGGTGTACCTGTGTGGGATGAGCACGAACAAAAGGAATTTAACCTACGAGCGTTGTTATTTGTAACCATCAATGATTGGCCTGCTCTTGGTAACATTTCGGGGCAGTCAAACAAGGGATACAATGCATGCACACACTTGTTTAGGTGAGGCTGATAGTATTTATTTGGGAAACAAGAATGTGTACCTGGGGCATCGTCGATTTCTTCCAAAACAACATCACGTAAGAAAGAGAGGAAAGCATTTCGGAGGTGAGGCGAGATAACCGAACCAAGCCTACCCGCCCTAATGGGGAAGTTATATATGATATGGTCAAGGATTTAGAAGTGATCTTTGGAAAGGGTCCCGGCGGACAATCCGTTCCGCATGATGTTGACGGACACGTACCCATGTGGAAGAAGAAGTCGATATTTTGGGAGCTACCCTCCTGGAAATTCTTAGAGGTTCACTCTGCAATCGACGTGATGCACGTGACGAAAAATCTTTGCGTGAACCTGCTAAACTTCTTGGGCGTGTATGGGAAGACAAAAGATACACCGGATGCACGGCGAGGACCAGCAAAGTATCCACGAAGGAAACAACATCGAATCCGGAGAAGTATCAAGGTCCTGCCGACTATGCTCTTACCAAAGAGGAGAAGGAGATCTTTTTGAAGTCTCGAGTAGCATCAAGGTCCCGTCGGCTTCTCGTCGAATATAAAGGGAATAATAAACATGTCGGAGAAAAAGTTTCAAAACCTAAAGTCTCATGAGCTGCCACGTGATTATGACACAATTACTTCCGGTTGCATTGAGGGGGCTTACGCCGGAAAATGTTCGAGTACCCATTGTGAAGCTATGTGCGTTCCTCAATGCAATTTCTCGAAGGTGATCAATCCACTTACTCTACAAAATTTACGGAAGGATGTGGTCCAATGTCTAGTCGGCTTCGAGTTGGTGTTCCCACCATCCTTCTTCAATATTATGACACATCTCCTAGTTCACACGAGTCGAAGAGATTGGCGTTCTCGGTCCTGTATTTCTACACAACATGTTCCCCTTTGAGAGATTCATGGGAGTCTTAAGAAGTACGTTCATAACCGTGCTAGGCCAGAAGGAAGCATCTCCAAGGGCTATGGAAACAGAGGAGGTCATTGAGTTTTGTGTTGACTTTATTCCTGACCTTAAGCCGATCGGTGTTCCTGAATCGCGCTATGAGGGGAGGCTGCGTGGAAAAGGCACGCTAGGAAAGAAATCAGCAACGTGTATGGACGGACATTCTTTCACTCAAGCACACTACACAGTTCTACTTAATTCCATCTTGGTGGCTCCGTACAAAGAGGAACACAAGGAGATCTTACGCTCTAAATACCGGAGCAACGTGAAGATTGGATTGATGGAGAACACATGAAGACTTTCGGCGGTTGGTTGCAAACACGTCTCATGAATGTCACCAGATGACGAGCAGCTGTACTTGTTGGCCAAGCAACCATCTTCTACTATATCGACTTTTCAAGGGTACGAGATTAATGGGAACACATTTTACACTTTCGCCCAAGACAAAAAGAGCACCAACCAAAACAGTGGTGTCCGCTTTGATGCGAGAAGATGGCAATGGGAACAAGGTCACATATTATGGGTACATAGAGGAGATATGGGAACTTGACTATGGACCTAATTTCAAGGTCCCTTTGTTCCGGTGTAAATGGTTCAACTCTGAAAGACGGGGTACGAGGTAGACCCGCGGTACGGAATGACTACGGTGGATTTCAAGAATCTTGGGTACGACACCGAACCATTCGTCCTAGCCGGTGAAGTGGCTCAGGTTTTTTATGTGAAGGATATGTCTAGCAAACCGAAAAAAAGGAAAGAAAGGCAAGAGGACACATCATACGATGAGCCAAAGCGGCACATAGTTCTTTCGGGAAAAAGAAACATCGTGGGAGTAGAGGACAAGACAGACATGTCGAGAAGATTATAATAAGTTTGACGATATTCCACCCTTCAAGGTAAAAATTGACCCAAGCATCATCTTAAACAATGAAGATTGTCCATGGTTGCGTCGCGATAAGAAGAAAGGGAAACGAGCGAAGAAAACTCAGAAGACTAGCTAGCTACATATAGGGATCATAACTTGTGTATCTCAATATGGAAATCACTTTTGTGTAATGATGTTACTGTATGTAAGATATTAACAATGGAGATGGTTGGCTTGTTTTACTAGTTAAGTCACGCGGGCTTGCAGGGAAATTTTTCGAGGCGGAACTTCCGAATATGCCATATATAGGGCATGTGCACCAAGGGCATATTCGAGAAGTTCCGCCACGGAGATTTCCCAACCCTTTCCGCAACATTGTTAGAGGAGATGGAGTCTTCCACGGGCTTGCGGGAAAAAAAATTCCGAGCGGAACTTCCGAATATGCCATATATAGGGCATGTGCACCAAGGGCATATTCGAGAAGTTCCGCCACGGAATTTCCCAACCCTTTCCGCAACATTGTTAGAGGAGATGGAGTCTTCCACGGGCTTGCGGGAAAAAAATTCCGGGCGGAACTTCCGAAGATGCCATAGGGCGTGTGCACCAAGGGCATCTTCGACAAGTTCCGCCACGGAATTTCCCAACCCTTTCCCCAACATTTGTTAGAGGAGATGGAGTCTTCCACGGGCTTGCGGGGAAATTTTTCCGGGCGGAACTTCAGAAGATGCCATAGGGCGTGTGCACCAAGGGCATCTTCGACAAGTTCCGCCACGGAGATTTCCCAACCCTTTCCTCCATCCATGGTGATGAAACTCTCCATCCATGTTGGCTTGTTGAGCTGCTTCCCATGGTGTATCGATGCTCCTTTTATAGGCGGAGCGTCCTTATCCTGCCGACAGACTTTAGTACCGGTTGTAGACACGAACCGGTACTAAAGGTTACCACGCGTCCTTATCCCACCGACGGAGCGTCGTGCGCTACATACTTTATCTCATCGAGCAGGGCGTCCTTATCCTGCCGAACGGCTTTAGTACCGGTTGCACCCACCAGCCGGTACTAAAGGTTACCCACACGTCCTTATCCTGCCAGACGGCTTTAGTACCGGTTGCACCCACCAGCCGGTACTAAAGGTTACCACGCGTCCTTATCCCACCGACGGGGCGTCGTGCGCTACATACTTTATCTCATCGAGCGGGGCGTCCTTATCCCGCCGACGGCTTTAGTACCGGTTGCACCCACCAGCCGGTACTAAAGGTCTGCCTCGATCTGTCTTCCCGCCTATTTTCTTCCCGCGCTTTCCACCGGTTCCCGCCTCTGTCTTCCCGCCATTTTTTCACTATATATATGTAGGCTTGGCCACCATTTACATATCACATCTAGACTCATATCTGCAAACCTCATCATTCTCTCCCATGGCTTCCATCGCATCTCTAACCCCCCGGGAGGCGGAGGCGCTTTGCGCCTCGAACTACCCTGCCCGCCGGGCTACCGCGTCCCGACCAGGCTGGTTGCTAAGCGTCGGAGGCGTACCGGTCCCTCCGGTCCCTCTAGGTGTGGCGCGCGAGATGGCCATCACGAACCACTACTACTTCGAGCTCACGCCGGAGCAGCGGAGGAATCCCCGGTGGCATCCCGACTACGGCCCGAGCTTGGGAAAGCTTCTTCATCAATCGGCGTGAGAGGGCGCTTGCCGGAGCACGAGGAGGGCGGCCCGCCTCCTCCGAACTTCAACGAGGCCGGCCGTCGGCTGTGGTGGCGCGGCCGGACTCTCCCGGGCGTCATGGCCTACCGTGGCCCCCGCTGCGCTACCCTCGGTCCCGGCCCACGCGTGCTCACCCGCCGACGTTCGAGTACCGCGACCCCGATGCCGGCGACGATGATGACGGCGACTACGACGACTACGGTGGCGACTACTACGGGGCTAGGCAGCGAGTATGACTGAATGACTCCACCGGTAGAATTTGGCCATGTATCTTTAATTTTCGGTTAAGCTATGTACTTTTAATTCGAGTTCAATCGTAATAAAATTTCATTCCCGCCCTTTCTTTCCCGCCTTTTGCGGTCGTACGTGGCGGGAAAGTTTCCGCGCGGACGGCGTCGTGGCAAGAGTAAAGAATAGAAATAGATAATATATAGAAAAGAATTAGAAAATATATAGAAAAGAAATATAAAAAAGGATATAGAAAACAAATAGAAAAGAAAACAAACGGAAATAGAAAAAGAAATAGAAAAGAAATAGAGAAGAAAAGAAACGAGAAAATAAAAAGAAAAGAAAAGAAACACAAAAGAAAAGAAAAAAAACATAAAAAGAAAAGAAAGAAAGAAACGAGAAAACAAAATAAATAGAAAAGAAATATAAAAGAAAAGAAACACAAAAGAAAGAGGAACGAAAATGAAAAGAAAAGAAATAGAAAATGAAAAGAAATAGAAAATGAAAAGAAAAGAAATAGAAAATAGAAAATGAAAAGAAATAGAAAATGAGAAGAAAAGAAAAGAAACACAAAATAAAAGGAAAAAGAAACGAGAAAAGAAAGAAGAAAACGAGTAAAAGAAAAAAGAAACGACAAAAGAAAAGAAAACGAGTAAAAAGAAAAAAGAAAACAAAAAAAAACCCTTTAGTACCGGTTGGTACCACCAGCCGTACGAAAGATCTTTCGTACTCGGTTGGTGGTACCAGCCGGTACTAAAAGCCCATCCCATGTTTTAGACTTAGCCGCGCGGCGAGAAAATCCCCAAATCCTCTTCTTTCTCCCCGCGCGACAGCGAGCCCGACGCCGCCGACGCGCCGACGCACGCCAGCGCCGCCGACGCACCCACGCCGCCGCCGACGAAGCCGCCGCCGCGGCCGCGGCCGCCGCCGCCGCGGCGCCGCCGCCGCCCGCAGTACCTCCCGGCCCTCTCCTCCTTTTTCCGCCACCCCTCGTCGCCGCCCGCAAGGTGTTCGCGGCGGTGCGCGTGCAAGGCGGCCGCGCGCCGCCGCGCCGGTGGCGGCGGCCCGCCGCGCACCGCACGTCCGGTCGCCGCGCGCGCGCCTCGCACGGTCCCGTGGATGAACACGACATCCGCGCGGCCGCCAGTCCCCGACCGAGCACATCCTCGTCGCCATCGTGCCGTGGAGCCGTCAACGCGCGTGGTTCGGCGCCGCCTTGCCTGCGCTCAAGGGACTCGCGCGCCGCGCTCGCGGCCGCGCTGGCCGGCGCGGTGCGAGCGGCGGCCACGAGCGCGCCGCGCCGCGCCGGCGCGGCCAGGTCGGCGTCCGAGGCCACGGGCGCGCGTGGCCGCGGCCGCGGCGCGGCGCCGCCGCCGTCGCGGCGTGGCCGCATGCGGGCGCGTCCGTGCGGAGGCGGAGGAGAGCCATGTGCGCGCCGCGCTGGTCCGGGCGGACGTCGTCGTGGCGGCGTGGCCGTCGGCCAGCTCGTGGCGAGCCTCTCGCGCAGCGGGTCCGCGAGCCGTTGGACACGCCGTCGCACGCGGCACCTGCCGGACGGCGCGTCGTGTTGGGCCGTCGGCCCGCGGTGACGCCGCGCGTGGAGGCAGCCATGGCGTACGGAGGCCGGCGCGACGGCGGATCCGGACGAGGTCCTCGGCCACGTCGTCGTCGTGCGTACGGACTGCCACGGCTTGCGTCGTGTCTTGGTGCTTCGATGACGAGCATGATGGTGACGGTGTCGTCGGTGTCGGCGGCGGTGAGTGTGGTTGCGGACGGCGCATGCATGGTCGACTAGGACGGTAAGGCACATGCGGCCGCGCTCGCGGATGGTGCGTGGTTCTGCAGGGATGTTGGTCGGGTCTCATACGAGTGTCGCTGGTCGGCGGTGATGTGGCGGCCACGCGCGTGATGGCGCGCGGTAGGCCGTGCGCTCGTTGCTTAGTCTGCGACATTTGCTAGCCGGGCGTTGAGCATTAGCTTGAGCATCTTGATTGCTTTCAAGTCATTGTTCAGCGATTTACGTGTTCATTATGCTAGATGCGCTGTTGCAAATAACTGGAATGGAACAATGCGGCAAATCGCAAACGATTAGCAATATGATGCCATTGCATTATCACTAGGCGTTATGGCACTCTATGGTTTCGCTATTAATCGGTTTACATAGAGTAAGTGCTGAGGACGTGTACCATGTTACGGCTAGGGTCGTAGCGGTCGATACATGACGGTCCGCCGCGACATAGAGAGAAGAGCGAGAGGACGAGCGCCGAGTGTTAGGGTTAGGGTCGTAGCGGTGCCGAGTCCGTGGCGGTGCGCCGCGACATAGAGAGAAGAGCGAGAGGAGGAGGGGGACACCGTGTCGTGGCCGTGGCGGTCCGTTAGGGTTTTTTGCTTTCTTCATTTCAATTGTTATCCATCTAGCAATCTGTTATATGATCATTACATGATGAATGAAATACAATTGCTTTCTTAATTTTGCGGTGACATTGAGGTATGGAGGACGGCACCTTCGTCCGAGATGAGGAAGGGGAAGAAGCGGTGCAGCGATTGATCTATGAGAGTGCCCGTGGTCGGAACCCGACGATGGAGATGACAACGAGTACGCCGACTTTACGAATGATTTTGGCGAGGGACTTGAGTCTGAACAAGTTAGAAAAGACAATGAAGTGTCCATCACAAACTCCGGCGAGGTGTATATCTATGTATCAATTAGTACTGTGTTCATCCCTAGATGCATTCATTTATTTGTATTGCACTTATTAACGAATAATTTTTTCTTTTAGCCTTACGGATCATCGAGCAAGTACTGTTAGAACAAAACGAGGCCCGACGCGGGTGCTAAAGGGCGAGGGCAGGTTAGCCCTCACGGCATTCAAGGCTAATGGTGAACCGGTGGAGCCCAAGGAGTTTTGCCGCAAATTTACAAGTCAATCCGGAGTTATTGTTAGGGACCATGTACCGATCAGCATTCAAGAGTGGCATAAGCCGAAGAACCCGGAGAGTGGTGCTACTTATGTCAACGACAGCATGAAAAAATTTCTTTGGGAAACGCTACTGACAAAGTTCAGCCTACCGGAAGACATGACGGAAGGCCAGAAGGATAAAGTCAAGGAATGGACATGGAAGAAGATGGCCATACAATTCCAGAAGCTTCAAGAAAAATTTATGGGACAAATATAAGAATGAAGATCCGAGTATTCGATGATAATACCGAAAATCTAGTGAAGATAAAAGATCACTGGGCCGCATTTAAGGAGTATAAGAAATCGTCTAAGTTTGTGTCCCGATCGAAGAAAAATACCGAAAATGCTGCAAAGAAGAAACTTCCGCATCATTTGGGGTCGAGTGGCTACAAGAGTGCCATTCCGAAGTGGACGGCGTTTGAGAATAAAGCGATGGATCATGGAATCACTCCACGAGACATGGGACCGGCCCGAACGGTCCAAGTTACGGTTGTTCGCTCATGGGGCGGGGTTGGACCCAAAGACGGGGTTGATCGTTGCGAAGGGAAAATGGAAGGAAAAAATTGAGGCAATTGTACCGAAGCTTGTAGATGCAATTGAAAAGGTCGAGAAGGGAGAGTACATTCCCGATCGAGAGAATGACGAGCTGACACTCGCTGCAGGGAACCACCGAACATGTTGGACGGGTACGAGCTCGCCCGGGTCTCACCATGAAGGAAGCGTGGCCGGACAGCGGCGACACTTATAGAAGCCGTTCGCGAAAGAAGAAGAAGGACGCCGACATTGTAACGGAGTTGTTATCTAGGGTGGAGGCTCTTGAGAGAAATCGAGAGGGCACCGATCAGCCTGCTGTTTCTACGGGATCCACAAGCCGATGCTTGCCCCATCTCGGCGAAGAAGCGGTGTCGGTTCCTCGCATCTTGACGGATGTGGAGGAAGCTACCCCGTGGATTATGTCACGGAGAAGACAGATTGCGAGCTACATATGTTAATCGGGACCGCGTACGTTAAGGTGGCGGTCGGCTATGTGTACCCAAGTGAAGATGGAGCAATGCACCATCATATGCCCATTCCACCTGGTTGTGTTCGTGTCGGGGTGGATGAAGTTGTTTCGGGGTTTGAAAAAGTGGAGCTTGATATTCCTAGAGGTGAAGATGAGAGGACAGCTGGGCGATGTCAAGCACGGTTTCGCCCTATGGCCGAAGAAGTACGTCGTCCTTTTGCAAAGGCCACGCGAGCTCCTACACATGAGCAGCAAATGCCATCGACTCCTCCTGGTGGCAGTCCCGGTGAGCAGCCAAGTCCACACCTACACGAGAGGGACCCCGGCGTGAGTCCACCATCTCGAGATCCTCCGCGTAAGACGGCGTCCGTTAAGCGGAACGGTACGCCGCCTAGGAAGAAAGCTAGAAAGGAGAAACAAGCTGCCGCCTCCCGAGAAGTTACCTTGGGAAAAAACTCCGAGAGGAAAACGCGGAGGCCGTTAAGGCCGAGGTGAAGAAATTTTTGCACCGAAAGTGCCGGAGATACCTTTCGAGAAGACACTAGATCGGGAGAAAGTTGTGCGTACCGTTGACAATCTATATGACCCTGTACCATCGCCGCCATCCGACTATGCGCGTTCTATTGAAAGGTCGTATGACAAGATGATCGAGGCGACAAAACCCGTTAAATCGGGTATCGGGGAGATAAAAGGGATACACGAGTGTCTACCAGCTCGGACAACAACCCGTTCAATCGGTCGCCCCTCTCAAGGTGTTTGACGGGAAGACCGTTCAAAGTTCTCGACAAGACGCAAGCTGATTACGCCTTAGGCTGAACGAGCATATCGGTTTGTTCAAGGGAAAGATTTGGTCGAGAATCTCAGGAAGGTACCAACATGTATGCGTAACTTGCATTCGTGGTACCTTAAGGCCTCAAAGGAAGGGATCGAGACTATCATGGTGCGAGTTAGGGAAGAGCACTACTTCCGGGAGTGCTTGTGTGAACGTTGACTTCGCCGAACTCTTTCGGTTATACAATCTCCGGGCCCTCGACAAATCAATCATCGGTTGCTATTGTACGTAAGTGATTTATTTATTTAATTTGAGAAGTCGTTCATTGTACGCAGATTATAATCTTTTGTGCGCTATATTATGCAGATCGAAGATGCTCGAATGCAAAAGGGACGATATCACAGACATTGGGTTCATTGACCCGAACACAATGCATGTCAAAACCATAGATGATCCCCTCTATAACAAGGATACACCGCAGACTTTGCTAAGGTTTTTGAAGCGACAACGTGACAAAAAGCTAATACTTTGGCCTTACAACTTCGAGTGAGTCTTACTGTCTTATAACACATTATATTTTGCTCACCGTATGTCAAAATTTTAACTAATGACTACATATTGAAACGTGCGTAGGTTTCACTTTATTCTTCTCGTCATCAATTTGGAAATTGGAGAAGTTGAAGTCTTGGACTCACTAACCAAAGAAAAGGATCTATACGTGTCTTGTTTTTTAATGCTCGGAAGGTAATTTGAATTCTTATCGGTTTGTTTCGTTAATTTCCTGCTTTGAACTAATTGATGACTCTTTTATGCATTTTCTTTTGTCGAGCAGCGTATGGCAAACTTTCATCAAGGAAGATACGTCCCGTGAATGGCCACCGAAGCTGCGATGGCGTGCGAAAGTAAGTAGTACTACCTAGGTCCACACACCTTTCAATTATCATACTTGACTATTGTTTGATTGAATTATATTCTTGTAAAGAAATGCCCGCAACAACCTCCGGGGACCGATCTCTGTGGATTCTTCGTTTGCGAGTTCATCCGCAGAATTGTCAACGAGAGAACGAATAATGAGAGAAATAAAGAGGTACAAAAACAATCTTCACAAATTTGTTTTGTTATCATAAGTTGTGCTCGAGTTTCAGTAATAGTTGTTTCATGTATTCATTTGTATCTTATTCTTTTATAGTTGGCAAGAAAGCGGAACAAGCTCTCAATCGATGACCGCTTCATAGCAATAGGCGAGGAATTGGCGGGATTTTTCCTTCGGGACGTCATACCACCACTCGCAGAGCACCACAATGAATGAAGATGTACATGTTACATATATCGTTGACTCGAAGAGTACCACTATGCTACATGTAATAGACATATATAGAGTACGCCTCGGAGAGCACCACTATGCATGAAGATCGATCTTCATGCATAGTGCTACTTAATTTGCGATCTCATGCAATAACATGTGTGTTATATTATATGCACCAACTTGCTATGCATCATCTTGATCTTCATGTACTACCTAAACCCAAACGCGTTTACGGTGCATCGACGCGATATGAATCAAACCGATATCCCTAAACCTCTCCAAAACCCTAAAAAGCCAATTCTCTGCCGCGGCGGAGATTTGGGAAAATTCCCTGCCGCGGGGGGAACCTTTGGTACCGGTTCGTATTACCAACCGGTACCAAAGATCCTCAGCCACGAGCTCTCCCGGTGGCCCACGTGGAGGCCCGTTTTATACCGGTTCGTAAGCAACCGGTACGAAAGGGGGGGGGGCTTTAGTGCCGAATAATTTGTACCGGTTGCAAAACCGGTACGAATGGCCCTCTGGAACCGGTATAGATGACCGTTTTTCTACTAGTGCACCGCCGCAACCGCGGCAGCTTGTGGCCATGACGAAATCTACCGCGCGCGGAGGCGACGACAGATTTTTGGCGTGTGGCGATAACGAGTGGCGACGGATGGCCGAGGACGAGCACGTCTTATGGTCGTTCGCCGCCTTCTTCAGCTAGGAAATCATCTTCGTCGCTGGCTGCAGTGGTGGAGGTGGCAGCGTGATGGTTTTGGCAATGGCACTGGACGTGGAAGTGGGGAAGAGATAGGCGCAGGGGTCAGTATAAGATGCCCTGGCCATCAATGCCCGCGCAGGTTCCAGCGCCTTTGGCATCAATGCCTGCACATGAGTTGAGCTGACGTTGCAGCGATCAGTGACAGTTTTGATGGCCATGGCGCCACACATTTTGTGTCGCAGCCCATGACGCCACACAATGGGTTGGCGCGGCCCAACCTATGGTGTCACACAATTGTTTGCCGCGCCGTAGTTACAGACGCAATAGAAAATGATTAAATGCTCTGAAATTGTTTCACTTTAGTTTTGAAATTTATTATAAGTTTAGATTGTTTTTGTCCAAATGGCCCTACCTCGCAAATTGAATCTTGGAAGACCTCTGCTTTGAGGTGACCTTATCTTGGCAGGACAGTCGGTGCCTGCTTTGCTTTCCTTTTTTTTTTTTGATAAAGGGAATATATTAATATCAAGAAGATACCAATTACACCCAGCCTCTACAACAACGCACCACCCTATGGCACTACGGATGCACACAGCCAAAAACAAGAAAAGAAAACTAAGAAATAAAAGTCCCGCTACAGTATCTCGGGCCTAACAACAGCAATACATCCACCGCGCAAGACAACACCTCGAATTACGGACTAGTCCCCGCTCTCAAAACAAATGCCTCCACCAAGGACATTGCCAGGCACAACCAATTAAGGCCAGACCTTGGGTTTTCACCCTGAAAGGTAGGACTCTGCACTTCACCTGTGTTGTCGCCCCCACTTTCATACCGCTGCTGTGAAGAAAACGAGGCGGTGCTGTTCTTGCCACTGTACAGAGGCCTCCTCATGAACAAACAAAACCTAAGCAAATCGTGATGGCACATGGATACCGCGCTGGATCCACGAAGGTTCGCACCACCGGCAAGATCGGTATTCGACATGTGGGAATCGGCGAAGCGAGCCTGCTGTCAATTGCTGCGGTGCGTCGACTCGTGCAGTCTGAGTTCTAGAAAGAAAACAATACTACTGTAGAATCGTCGTCTACTCGTCTTGTCTTGCTACGGAGCAATCCTTGAACTTTTCCAAGCGCGCACAGATTAACAGTTTGGGCATCATTGACCATTGGGTCTTCGATCTGAGGCGAAGATTAGGACAGGGTCAGCTCATCCGCTGTATGAGGATTTAGCCAACATCTTTGCCCCTGGACCAAGGATCAAGGAACGTGGTCAATGAAGTTGAACTGGTGCTGCTACTGCTCCTACTCCAATTCTTACTTTATTATTACGTGTGTCTCCATTTGAGCCTTGGAGGAAACCACAGGATGCTGACATTGCTTGGAGATACGTAGACGATGAGATCAGATATGTCGTTATCCGGTTGGAGAATCACAGCTCCACGTCGCGGGATCACCCTCTTCAGAAGGGAACCTAACCTAACCCCTTAGTAGCAGCCTTTAGACACGACGACACATGTCCGGCACCAAGTCAAATCGATCCGACGCTTCAAGATGTTGACACGGCGACACCACATCAAGAATTCAAGATCCAGAACTAGCAAAATGAAAACGTGAAGACTTGGGACTTTCAGTGTTCTACAGCCAGCCGCACCACCTTCCTAGCAAAGCAACGCGGCCAATCAGAGCCAACGCAGCACTTCACCGCTTGCGTGCACGACCAAGAGAAAACTAGCAGCTCGCAACCGCACATGCTCTATATAAAGAGCAACAGACTAGTAGGCAGAGACCGCAATCCAATCTTCAATTCACAACAGAGCAACATTATCTGCCAGACTGCCACAAGTGATACGTGCGCATACAAGCCATCGTTCGCCAGCCAGCCCCTTCGACCTCTCGCTCGCCGCCGGTGTGCACATGGAGGAGGCCTTCATGCTCTCGCCGGAGCTCCGGGACGTGCTGGCCAAGGTGGCCGTGTTCGTACTCGTGCAGGGGCTGGTCTACCTCATCCTCAGCAAGTCCTCCAGCGTCTTCTCCAAGGACAAGACGCTCAGGTCCCCCAGCTTCCGGCCGATGCGGTCTATGAGCGTGCGCCGCGTCCTGGCGCCGCTCTCCGACGTCCCCGTCGGCACCGACGAGTCGGGCTCGGCGCCTTCGCCGTCGGATTACTCGAGATCGTGGTCGTCGCGCCGCTGGGGCAACCGCGAGGACTGATTACTTCTGACCACACGGGGTACCTGCCTAGCTTGGTCGTTCTGATGAACTGGACGTAACCGGTTTGCTGCTATTGTGGTCTGTGATTTGAGGATGGTGTATCTGAACTCTCCTGTAAATAGAATAGGTTGGTCTTGTAGATATGTGTTCGTTGAGTTGAATTGGAGGATGGATTATTTGATTCTTTGCAGTTTGTAGTATTCTGTTACTAGCTGTCATCAGTACAGCATATGCCAATATATCAATACTGAAGTATTCAAGTGAAACTTTGTGTGCAGACCAACAGTGTTAGCCAGCTCTTGCTGTATTAAGGAGTTGGAATATACCTTTATTGATCAGGTTACAGTGTCCAAAGAGATCATCTCGAATTCTATATACAGTATAGTACTAGTATGTAATCAGTCACTTAATTCGTTGAGTTGAGTCGGGAGGATGGATTATTTGATTCTTTGCAATTTGTAATATTCTCTTAATATTAATGATTGTGGATTATTTAGTTACTATTCAGATTTTCTTATTTTGGTTCTGATTGTAGTTCTTGAATTTTATTTGTACTACTGATTTTTTAACTTCTCATCAATACTGAAGTATTCAAGTGAAGCTTTGTATACAGACCAACAGTGTTAGCAAGCTCTGCTGTTTTTATTTCGATAAAGAGCAAGCCCTGCTGTATGTATTGATCAGGTTACACTGACGGAAGATATCATCTCGAATCTCTATATACAGTATGGTACTAGTATGTTATCAGTCACTTGTACTTCTGGATCATTTCTCTAACATGATCCATCACAAGCCATGCCTTGTCGCCTCCTATCACCTCCTCCTTCCATTCTCCATCTTTCCATAACTGCAAATTAATAAGAACATTGATATGATAAACTCACAATTTCAGTCATACAGGAACGAAAATATCTGTAGAAAAAAAAAAGATTGTTACCTGAATAGTGGGCATTTTCTGAAGGTAGGGAGCACAACCAAAAGGGGATAAAAATACAGACATCAGTACATTGCAAAGACAGCTTAATTTTCCTTCAAGTAGAAAAGGGAGTAAGAACTAAGACAGGCTCAGATTTGTCAGCTTACGCTTATATTCCCTCTTTTCACCAGGGCCTGTGGAACTTTATTGACATCCACAAAGTAAAACCTGACCCTGAGAAAGAAACGAAACGAGATGTGTTGTTCAAATCCGGATCATGAAATTAGTTCTGCGCTTTCAAGCATGTAGCTGCGGCACCATGTAAAACCATCTCAAGGGATTCAGACCAACCCTGGATATTCTCCTGCAATCTTCTCAAGCTTGGGCTTCAGGTAGATGCATTTCCGACACCAGCTAGCCATCCTGGGAACAACACTATAACCTAAGCATCCGAGGGGTAAGATAAATGGCTGAAGAGCAATAATGCATAGCACAGCAGCGACGCGATTCTTCCCCGGTATCACAGAGAACGCAAGTAGCCAAATAGGTAGCTAAACAGCATTGCCAGCGGTAGGTAGGGCATAAGCGGAGGTGGTACCAGTCGATGACGACGGGCAGGTTGTTGTCGGCGGAGGTGGCCAGCGCGGCGTCGAGCTTGTCCATGCTGTCGATCTCGTCCATCTCCACCGGCACCGACGCGTCCCACAGGTACGCCGCCGCCGCCCTCACCCCTCCTCCTTCTCCCCTTCTCCCCCCTCGACGGACGCCTCGCCACACCCCGAACGCCAGTGACGAACGCGCCCCGCCGACGCTCGAGCAAGCCGCCGCGGAGGACGAGACCGCGGCAGCAGCCTCCCGCGCTCCGGCGCACATGTCCCGGCAGAGCACGCGTGGGCTCGGCGCGAGCAGCGCCATTGGTTCTGCTCACTAGCTCTTGGATGCCGCGTTGAATTGCAGAATTCAGAGGTGGCACTGTGGATTTCGAGCGGGTGGTGCAGTGTAGGCGTAGGATCGAAGATTGCGAGGTGAGGAGCAGAGGAAAGATCAGAGATGTGCAGAGGAAGTAAGGCGCGGAGGCTTATCCGTGTTACGAAAACAAAAGCGTCGGCTTCTGGGGCCTACTGGACCGTGAAATATCTCCACATGTTTTTTTTTCTCTCGATTGGTATATGTCCAGCCCAGATGCCAGATTGAACAGCGAACGTGGGCCTAAAGTGTCCGCCCATTACAAATACAGGGGCCAAAACAGGATAATGGACGTCCAACTAACTAGTCTTCTTGGCCTAAAAAAAACTAGTCTTTGCTGGCAAAACCTCGAAAACTCGAAAAAAAAGGCCGATCTTCGCGAAGGTTCAAAAGTCTCTCCGCATGCGACACGTGGCGCGTTGTGGTGCCAGAATTTTGGTGAGAAGTGGTCTCCCTGCTCGCCAAGTGTCGCAAGGGGAAGCAATGTGGAATATAAGAGGAGAGAGAAGGACAGCGGATGGTTCAGTTTTCCCTTTATTTTGTAGATTCATTTTTTTAAAATGTAATATCTTGCGAAACGTAAGTCCAAATTACGAACCGTTTTTTACTTTTGAGATCCTCGCGTCGAAATCTTCAAAACTAGATCCCATGTTGATAGGTTTCGAGATATTTTTTTTCGTACTTCCAATATTAGCGTGATTGTACTCGTGGTGTGTACCTAACTGTACTCGTGCTTCAACTGATAAGTACTTCTGTTTTTAGTGTATTTGATGCAGTTTTTCCCTTTACTCGCAATCGTACTTACTTCGCGTGCGCTCATCGTATTCGTGCTTTTGGACTAGTACTTCCTCTTGTGCGCGACTGTACTTACTCATGTGCGCGACTGTACATGTTTCGTCTGCGCGATTGTACCTGTACTCGCTCGTGTACGTGACTGTACTTACTCGTGTGCGCGGCTATACCTGTGTCGTGTGCGCGGCTGTATCTGCCTCGTGTGCGTTGTTGTACCTGTACTCGCTCGTGTACACGACTGTAATTACTCGTGTGCGCGACTGTACCTATCTCGTCTAGGTAACTGTACATGTACTCGCACATTTCAAAATGAGTGATTGAAGTACTAATTATGGAAGCTAGCACGAGCATGTATTGCTAGCTTAAGATTCAGATTCACGTAAACGTGCATGCGGTTCTGTACCTATGTGGTGTGTACGATCGTACGTGCAGGACGCGGACGGCCTCGTTGCGTACGAGGGAGGCGGCCGGATGGGAAGGCTGTACTCGTTGCGTACGGGAAGGGCGGCCAGGTGCGGACGATGCATACGGACGCGGACCAGGTTGTTGCCACGTGTCGCTCGCTCGCTAGTCTACTTCTCTTTGAAGAGGTTGGTCTTTTTATAGTGGTACTCGGCAAAACCTATACACCGACCAGGTCGGTGGCTAGCGGCCACCGCACACCCCCTGGTCGGGTATGGGTCAGGTCCATGTGTGGCTATTTGGCCTTTAGCAGTTTATTTTTTTCTTTTCTAGTTTTTTTTTCTGTTTTTTTTTCTTTTTTCTTTTTTCTGTTTTCGGCTTTGTTTGTATTTTTTTAGATTCGAAAATTTCGATTTTTAAAAATTATTCAAATTGAGAAAATGTTTAAATTCAAAAATGTTCAAATTTGAAAACCGTTCAAATCTGAAAACCGTTCAAATTTGAAAACCGTTCAAATTTGAAAATTTGAAAATTGTTCAAATATGAAAATTGTTCAAATCAAAAAAGCGTTCAAATTCGAATTTTTTTCATATTTTAAAAACGTTCAAGTTTGAAAATTGTTCGAGTTAAAAAATTGTTCAAATTTCAAATTTTGAAAAATATTCAAATCCAAAAAATGTTCAAATTTAAAAATTGTTTTGGTTTCAGAAAACTGTTCAAATTTTATGAAAAACTTTTTCTCGAAAAAAGTTTTTAGAACTGTTAGATTTTAAAAGACGAAAATATAAACAGAAAAGAAAAAACAGAAAAGAAGGAAGAAAAAGGAAAAAGAAACTCACGTGACGTAATGGGCCGCGGCCCACTAAATTACCTGGATCGTGGGAGGGTGTGCGGTGCCGAACAGCCACCGACCAGATCGGTGGCGAGGAGCTCCCGTCTTTGCTGGGGAGTCCTATTTGACGCGTTTTACATCCTGGAGCGTGCCAACACCCACATGGGACTATGGTAGCTTCTGGGCCAGGCCCATCGTAGCACTATATCTCCTTCCCCCGATCGCAAAACCTATACACCGACCTGGTCGGTGGCTACCGGCCACCGCACACCTCCTGGTCGGGTATGGGCCAGGCCCATTTGTGGCTGTTTAGCAGGTAGCATTTCGTTTTTCCTTTTTCTTTTTTCTTTTCTGGTTTTTTCTGTTTTTTTTTCTTTTTTCTGTTTTCGGTTTTGTTTATATTTTTTCAGATTCGAAAATTTTAATTTTAAAAATTGTTCAAATTAAGAAAATGTTTAAATTAAAAAATGTTCAAATTTGAAAATCGTTCAAATTTCAAAACCTTTCAAATTCAAAAACCGTTCAAATATGAAATTTGTTCAAATTGAAAAATTGTTCTAAATATGAAAATCGTTCAGATTCGAAAATTGTTCAAATATAAAATTTGTTTAAATTCGGAAATTGTTCATAGAAAAAATACATTTTTGTTCAAATTTAAAAATGTTCAAATCTGAAAAATGTCCACATTTTTATAAAGTGATTTCTTTTAATTTGATTTTTTTAAAGTTTAACAAATGTTCAGATTTTTTAAAAATGTTTTAAAAAAGAAAACAAACAACAGAAAACAAAAAGAAACGAAAAAGCAAAAAAAAAGGAGTGAGAATGTTGGGTCGGCCCAACAACCCGCCTGGGGGTGTGCGGCGCCTGGTCCGCGCTGACCGGGTCGGCGTACAACACCCCCTTCCCCCGATGGTCACCTCCACCTCCTTCCTCCCATTCATTGGGCCAGGCCCATTTATTATCCTTCGAGTTTGGAAGTTCTAGCATGTAGGGAGGTATTAGTGCTAGCAGAAGACATTGCTCTTTAACATATATAGTAGCCTTTTTTTACAGGTAAAAAAGGATATATTAAGCCACATGGATTACAAGGAGGTCTTGGGGAAACACCTGAGATGGAACCTCAGGCCTCGATCCAAGCCAAACGGCAGTTCTAACTCCTATCCTTGTTAAATTTGCTAGACAATGACTAACTCTGTTTTGCATACGATCCACTTTTACAAAATAAATAACTCTATTAATATTAAACATATCTCTAATCTCTGAAATCAAATGCCTTTGATTGCAAATCAGTAGTAAATGACATCCATGAAGGCACTATCAAAAGTTACCCGATGACTGTTAAGGAGATCATAGCCTAGAAGGGTGGTTTCTAGTGTTGCAATTTCAATCATGAAGAAGAGCTTCGAATTTTGAAGCCCACAACCCAACTAAGCATTCGTTATCGCATGAAGTTGGTCGCCACCTCTGGCTTGGTGTACCAAATTTGGAAATTTGTTCTATAAAAATTGTTACCAATCAATTAAGCTTAGCTGGTTGTCTCACAAAAAAACTCCTTCCTCCCGACACCATCACCTCCCTCTCCTTTCTCTCTGACTCCATTTCAACTTGCATCTTCCTCCGTAGCTAGCTACACCGCCTTGCTCGAGCTACGACCACCATCGGTCTGTCGCAACCCCGACCTTCCCTCTACCCCCCCCCGCCCCCACCACCTTCTTCTGTTCCAGCGATGTCACCGCACCACCACCCGAACCCTAAGTTCCCACCCAGGAGCCCTAACGTTTTCTTCCTCACATCCTCCATCAACGCAGCGACCAGGCACATTGTCCCAGTCGGCGTTGCATCCCTTCGTTCTCTCCGGGCATTTGCATGGTGGCCCGACCTGTTGTGTCGTAGGGAGTACGCGTCGCCCCACTAACCAACCCAACGGTAGTCAAATAGTAAATTCTGACTAACAAACACTAGTAGAAAAAAGGTCTTCCATCCCAACCCATTAGTCCCCAAATATTTTGTCCCGGGACTAATGGGGTCTTTAGTCCCGGTTCTCCTGGTGAACCGAGACTAAAGGGCTATGGTGGGATGCGGCCGGCGCAGGCCTCTTTAGTTCCGGTTGGTGTTACGAACCGAGACTAAAGGGTACCCTTTAGTCTCGGTTCGTAACACCAACCGGGACTAAAGGTTATTTTTCTGGTAGAAAACAAAATAGAAAATGATAGAAAATTCAAAAAATAAAATCTTTTCAGATTCCTATATTTTACGCAACCTACTATTTGGGAAAATTAAGAAATTCGAATTTTCACTTATTTTGCAAAAAAGGTTTGAAAAAATGGTAAAACCGCATTAACTTTTGCATACGATGTCGGGGAAAAACGTATAATATATCAAAATCATCGTGGGAAAAAGTTACATCCGAATTCACCTAGGATTACCCGGTAAGCCAATTTTTAGATTCTCAAAATTTCAAATGAAAATACGAAATTAGGAAGATTTTAGTTTTTGCTATAAATTACGGATTTTATATTTTTATTTTTTTAAAAAAATTATTAATTGCATTCTGCATAAAGATTACTATTACTTTTAACCAATTTTTAGATTTTCAAATTTTTAGGTTTTAGGTTTGGCAAAAAAAAATTAATTTTTTTAAAAAAATACAAATTAAAAAGTTAATGTTTATTTATTTATTCAAATTAATTATTACATCATTACTTTTGTTTATTAAAAGAATTATTTGAAATTCAAATGTGACATCAACCAACATGTTAATATCACATGCAAAGCACTTGGATGCGGGACGGAATGGAACTTGGAAGTTAAGCGTGCTAGTGTGGGAGGATGGGTGTCGTTGCCTAATCGACGGTACCTCTGAGGAGGGATCCTCACGAGGGGGAGAAGAAGTAGGGGCCATAGGGCGGAGAGCACACGGGACGGTGGTACGCGAGTTACCCAGCTTCGGAACACCTGCACGATGACAGGGCCTACTGCTGCTTGTCTGGAATTATCTGGGCGCTTTCGCGTTGTTACAATGAGTTGAGGTTGTGCCTCTAGGCCTCCCGAGATCCGGCTTATAAAGGCGCACGGATCTAGGGTTTACACGGAGAGTCCTAGCCGGATTACAGATAACCTAGCTACGGTACAATATCTTGCCGCGCACGTCACGGATCCACCTTCCATATACGTCGTCATCGGATCCGGTTCCTCATGGGCCTCCGCGGATCCGGGTTCCTCCTAATGTCGGTACGGATCCGGCTTACCGATCCCGGGCCGGACTTCTTCCTTCATGATCAACAAGCAATCGGGCCGCCCGATGGGCCACACGCCTCATCACCATCTGTGGGCCACCCGGCTTGCCGGATCTAGGCACTGTCGATGGTACACCCATGAAGTATACCCACAACAGTAGCCCCCAGAGTTCTCCGAGTTTCGCCTGCAGTTTCCGCCATGCTTGCACCTTAGGTTTCCGGCATCGTTGGTAACGCGGAGAAATTTGAAGAACTCCAACTTCACATTTTCTTCTTTCCTAACCTTTAGTCAGAAAATCCCCCATCCTGCGGGACTTCATCCATCGACAGTTTCAAACATGTCTCCGGGTTACTCCCCTGCTTGCGAATGAGAATTACTTATCTTCACGCTTTTACCCGGAATCTTAATAGACTCAAACGGTTCCGCCAATTCTGGCGCCATTTTCGCGCGGTAACTTATCTCTAGCCATTTTTACTGTTAGGGTTTGGGACACGTGTCACGCATCCAATGGCGCGACGCTTGCGTTCCGACCACAGGATGCGGAGCACGAATCTCGTCCCTCAGCCTATAAATATCCGCCGTCAACCCTACCTCCTCATTCACCCCCCTTTCTCACCTCTCCACGCAGCGCCGCTCGCGAACTCTTCCTCCGCCGTGCCGGAACCCGCCGGAAAAGTCGCCGGAGCATCACCGGAGCGAGTTCACCACCGTGGTGTTCTTCGTGTTCTTAACTCCGGCGAGCCACCGTACGAAAACCTCGCCGCCGGCGACTCCGACCACCGTGAAGTCCATTACAGTAAGTTCTCCGAGCTTCAATCTTCGCCGTAGTTGGTAGGGATGATCGCTAGGTTGACGATGTGGATCCGGCTAAATTACGTTTTCTGCCACTGCTTTTCTCTTCAGATGTCTTCTGTGACTCCGCCTCCAGCCTCCGAGCCCATCATGGCAACTCCCATCTCCTCCGCCCCTCCACCCTTCGCCCCGGTCCACCTGGATCCCCTCAAGGATTCCGGCAAGGACACCGAAGGAACTTCTGCTAACCCGGAGAAAGCCTCCGGGGAGGAAAAGGCGGAACAAAAGGCGGAAGAAATCGCCGCCAGGAAATCCAAAGCTCGTCAACGAGACGCTGAAGCCAAAGGGAAATGGTGGCCCTGTACCACCACTGACACGGAGCTGAAGAACTTGGAGACAGAAGGTTTTCTGCTCCCCGGAAGCTGGCGAACAGTTCCGGGTTCCCTGGCTCCAGCCCCACAGGATGGCGAGATGGTGGTAACGAAGGCGCTGGTGGAGCGAGGTTTCTCTTTTCCGCCATCTGATTTCTTCTCGGAAATCCTGAAGGCGTACGGGCTCCAGCCCCACAACATATCGTCGAACAGCGTCCTGGCGATTAGCAACCATGTCACTCTGCGAGGGCCACCTCCGGGTAACTCCCGAACTTCCCTCTTCCAATACTATTTCTCTGTCAAGAAGGAGAAGATCCGCCAGACTTCCGAGTTGGCGACTTGCGGATCCATCACCTTCATGCTCCGCCCCGGCCGCGTCTACCCCCATACCGACCGCCACGAATCCGCGCGGTATTGGTCCGGAGGCTTCTTCTACCTGAAGGACGTCTCCGACCCGGCGGGCAACAGGACACTTCCATTATTCAAGAACAGCCCCGCCAGTGAAACTCCGGCATGGACACAGTGCCCCCACTTCTCCGACTCGCCTCAGCTGACCCGCGTTGTCAGGCGGATCTGCAAGCTCACGGAGGAGGGGCTGACGGGGAAGGATTTAACCCTTTCCTGGTTCACCAAGCGGATCCAGCCGCTCCAACACAGGGACCGCCTGATGTTCGAATACACAGGGCGCGACGACCCAATGCGCGCCACCAAAGACAATCTCTCCGCCGACGCCATCGACAAAAGGATCCGGGTCCTCATCAAAATCCCACGTGAACTCCATGTTCACATGTGCAACAAAGACATCCACACGAATGGTTCCGGAACCGCGGTACATTGGCTTGACTTTAGTTTATTGCTTCTCTTCAAACTTTTTTGTCTAAGTGTTTAACTTCGCATTAGCTCGAGGCGCTTGAAGAAAACGAACTCGGAACTCTCCTCCGGGTTCCTTCTTCCGGCAACGCGGATCCGGAAGCTGCATCGGAGGCGGAAGCTCCCGAGGCCCCACGCCCTGCTAAGAGGAAGAAGCCGGCTCCTTCCAGCCCCTATGCGAAACGCGCCCGCGAAGTGCTTAGCACTGCGGCCACCCGGAAAGCGGAGGCGGAAAAGAAGCGCCTTTCGCTGATTAATACCAGCAACAAGGGGCAGCCTGCCATCCAGCATTTCTTCAAGCCTTCCGGGTAAGCTTCTACTTCCGAGATCCAAGTTCTAGTTTCACGCTCACTCTTACACTTATGTTTTTTCTGAAGCTCCGGAAGCCAGCCCCCCAAGGCCCCAAGGGTCCCAAAGAAGAGAGCCAGGCCATCTCCGGCTTCCATTCCTATTACTCCTGAGGTTGAAGTTCCGCCCAAGGCTTCATCCGCCACCAAGCCGGATCCGAAAGATGTCATCGACCTTGATGACCTTCCTGAGGATCCCGCTCACCAAGGCGACTCCGCCAAGGGGACCTCCTCACCCGTTCCTCCGCAAGATCAGCCAAGCTCCGCTTTCGCGGGGCCCACAGGAGAAGAACAGGAGCAAAAGGCAAAGCTCCTTCAAGTTACCAACGTGACTCGGGTCAACCTCCAACCAACTCCGTCCCTTCAAAAACTTACCCTTGCACAGCGTCACGCGGAAGTTTCCGCCATGCTGAACAAAGTGTGGGGAAAACCGGACGAGGAGATGCGAGAGCTCGCCGACTTGGAGGACAGCCTGAAGGAGTTTTTCGCCAAGCACAAGGAAGTGCGGCAGGTGATACTAGCCCCCAAGCATTGGGTGATATAGTTCCGTGTAACATGTATTAGCCGATGCTTTCCCAAAATGTACTTTTAGGCGGAAATTTGAAATTTTTATCCCAAGACTTTGAATTCTTCGCTAGCCCCCCAGATTTTAATATCCGACTAACTCTTTGCTGCTTCGCAGACCACGCGGAAACTGCACGAAGATCTGCGCGTGCACGTGCTGGAACAAATCGCGGAAATCGAGGGGCTGCGCCAGCACGCGGAAAATAGCAAAAAAGATATCCAGCTGCTTGAGACCCGCCTTCAAGGTAGGAGATTCGGGTCTTTACTTTTTGTGCTGACATAGTTGTTCAGGATGCATAATATGTGCAACTTTCTGCCTTCAGAAGAGACGGCCAAGCACTCCTCGTTTGATGAGCTTTCCGCCAAGGTCAAGGTGCTTGAGGCGGAGAACGAGTCCCTCAAAGCCTTCCTTCAAGAATCCTCTACTAAAGAGATTGAGGCGAGGAAAGAGCTCTCCGAGAAGCATGCCCGCGACCTGGCGGAGCTGAACGAAAAACTGGAGAGAAGCCAGGGCCGCGTCATTTCCGTGGTGGCCAAGAACAAAGTTCTAGAAGCGGAGGCGGAGGCCATCGACAAACTTATCTTCCGTAAGTGCTCTTCCGTGTCGTTGCTCCGACTATCTTATATGCTTTCTCTCTTAACGGAACTGGACCTCCTTCTTCCACAGCAAGCCTTGGCTTCGAGTGGTCAAAAGAGTCGAACCTGAAGAGGACGGAGGCATACGATGAAGCACGGATTTCAATCGACGCGTTATTTGAAGCCTGTCGCGGAATCGCCAAGGCTCTGTCTCTGAAGAAGGCCAAAACCATGATCATCGATACGATGACCAAACTTATGGAGCAAGTGCCAGATTTCATCAAGGACTGGCAAAAATCTTCAGCACGCGGAGTCGCCTCCCTAGTCCTGGCCACCTGCAAGGCTCACTTCCCCTCGCTCAACATGGCGGATGTTGCACGCGGAGCCCCCAAGGGTTCCGACATGGGTGCCCTCCTCGCGGAAACCCAAGGCTATGAGCAGTTGTTTGTCAGGCGAGTGGATCACTCGTTCTGGTATAACAAACACGATCTGCCCTCGGGATTTTCCGATGCAGAGGAGGAGGAGGCAGGTGAGCCGGAGTATTATGGGGAAGGCTCCGGGTCAAGCGGCGAGCATTCCGGAGGAAACTCTGGTGACGACTCCGAAGCCGGATCTGGTGACAGCGACAATGGCTCCACCTACCAGGAATCTGAAGAAGAGGACTCCGAGTAGAGTTCCTGTGTAGGCAATGAAACAAGTTGCATCATTTTGGCCCCAGAGTGGGTTTGTAATAAGACTTAAATTCTTAAGTAGCTAGGAACGAAACGATTATGCATGGGGCGGAAACACTTATCCTGCTATCCGTTAATGTTATGTGCATGTTTCGTTTTGTGTCGAAAAGCAAGTGCTGACTTCGTTGTTTTCCGGCTTGCCCGCTTGACCTTCCGCGAGCCGGAAGACCTTAGCCGGAAACGCTCGCCAGCGGCGACGAAGCCCAATGGCAATCCGTCAATAACCGCGGAAACAAGCCCCCAAGCATAGGTGCCGGAAATCGCTACTAGGAATCCGCGAGTTCGCAACAGACAACAACTTAATCAGAAAACTTAAGCTCACGTCCTAAAGGACGATTTTTGAAAATCACAACTTTTATACACGCCTAGGCGGAAAAATCCAGCTCTGCGGTTTTAGTCGGAAAACATACATGATCTAAAAATGAACAAGTAAAGGAGGTAAAAGACTCGGAGAGTGAACCATAAGCTTTATTTCATTGATCATGTATAACTATTACAGAGTTTGTAACTCGGAAAAAATATGCTAAGTGTAGAAAGGACGTAGCTGTGCGATGTTCCAAGGGCGATCTGTCTCGTCGTAGATATCATCCGGATCCTCACGCTTGCGTTTCCGGTGCCAATTAGCAGGTCTATCCCTCAGCTCACGGAAATCAACAAGGTAGTACGACCCGTTATGAAGCACTTTGCTAACGACGAAGGGTCCTTCCCATGGAGATTGCAGCTTATGGTCTTTCACCTGTCGAAGGCGGAGGACCAGGTCTCCTGCCATGAAGGAGCCATTCCGAACTCGACGACTGTGATAACGTCGGAGCTTCTGCTGGTAGATGGCGGAGCGCTGATCAGCTAAGTTCCGAGCTTCCTCGATCAGGTCCACGAGATAGGCTGTCCGGCCTCGTCGGCTGTTTCTTCATTGTAGGCGGAAACTCGCGGTGAATCGTGGATGATATCGGAGGGAAGCACGGCTTCGGATCCGTATACCGGGAAAAATGGGGTAAACCCTTGTTGATGCGGTAGGGGTAGTTCATAAACTCCACGGAACGGCTTCCAACTCATCAGCCCAAGCCCCGGCTGCTCGTCGCGGCGGTCCTTCAAGGCGTGGTTTAATTCCTGATAATATTAGGCCGTTAGCCCTTTCAACCTGACCATTGGATTGTGGGTGAGCCACGGATGCAAGGTCCAGCCAGTATCCCCATTGTTTCACAATAATCCCTCAACTCTCCTTGAGCGAAGTTTGTGCCATTATCTGTGATTATGCTGTGTGGGATGCCAAATCTCATCACGAGGCTGCAAACGAATTTTAGTGCCGTAGCACCATCGGCTTTTCTCACTGGCTTAGCCTCGATCCATTTGCTGAACTTGTCAACAGCGACCAGGAGGTATTCAAAACCGCCAGGAGATGATCTTTTTAACTTACCAACCATATCGAGCCCCCAGACCGCAAATGGCCAGGTGATAGGTATGGTCTTCAGCTCTTGGGCTGGAGCGTTTGGTTGAGTAGCGTAGTACTGACAACCTCGGCAGGTCTTGACTATTTTGTCGGCGTCTTCTTTAGCCGTGAGCCGGTGAGAAACCTAACCGAAAAGCTTTTGCAACGAGCGATCTGGGGGCGGCATGATGCCCGCAGTCCCCTGCGTGGATCTCTCTGAGGATTTCAATGCCATCTTGATTGGAGACGCATTTGAGAAATACCCCTGCTGCACTTCGTTTGTAGAGCTGTCCATCAACAATTGTGTAGGATCTCGCTCGTCTGACGATCTGTCTTGCGAGGACCTCATCCTCAGGCAACTTCTGATCGATGAGGTAATCCAGGAAAGGCTGTGTCCAAGCCGGAATGATAGCCATCACCTCCCTAGCCGGAGACACTGCCACATCTGGGTTTTCCGGGTTAGCGCCCTTCACCGAGGGTATCCGGAGATGCTCCAGGAAAATGCCAGGCGGAATTTGCTTCCTGCCGGATCCGAGCTTGGATAGCATGTCTGCCGCTGTGTTATCGTCTCTCCTGACGTACTTGACTTCGTATCCGAGGAAGCACTTGGCGATCTCATCAACTTCGTCTCTGTAGGCCGCCATGACGGAGTTTCTGGCGTTCCAGGTTCCGGCTACTTGTTGTGCCACCAGGTCGGAATCTCCACAGCATATGATGTGCTTGATCCCAATTTCCTTAGCGATGCGCAGACCATGTAGTAGAGCCTCATATTCCGCCATGTTGTTTGTAGCTTCGAAGTGGATCTGCAGAACGTACTGCAGTTCTTCTCCGGTAGGGGACTTCAGGGTGACTCCGGCTCCTGAGCCTTGATGCTGCTTGGATCCATCGAAGTGCATGACCCATGTCTCCGGTTTCGGCTCCGGACTTGCATCCGAGCTTCGTCCAATCCGCAACGAAATCTGCCAAGACTTGGGATTTTACCGCAGTCCTAGGCTTGTAAGCGATGTCGAAGGCGGATAATTCGATGCCCCATTTAGCCGTACGTCCTGTTGCGTCAGCGTTGTTGAGAATTGTTGACAGCGGAGCCTTGCTCACAACTGTTACTGGGTGCTTTTGGAAGTAATGTCTCAGCTTCCGGCTGCCTAGGAACACTCCATAGGCTAGCTTCTGAAAGTGAGGGTATCTTTGCTTTGACTCCGTTAGCACCTCGCTGATGTAGTAGACGGGTCTCTGGACGTCATATTCATGACCTTCTTCCTTTCGCTCCACCACGATGACGAGGCTGATGACTTTGTTGGTAGCTGCCAGATAAAGGAGCATTGGCTCTGACTCTGCTGGAGCTGCCAAGATAGGTGGGGAGGTGAGTATTGATACGTCTCTGACGTATCGATAATTTCTTATGTTCCATGCCACATTATTGATGTTATCTACATGTTTTATGCACACTTTATGTCATATTCGTGCATTTTCTGGAACTAACCTATTAACAAGATGCCGAAGTGCCGATTCTGTCGTTTTCTGCTGTTTTTGGTTTCAGAAATCCTAGTAAGGAAATATTCTCGGAATCGGACGAAATCAACGCCCAAGTTCCTATTTTCACCGGAAGCATCCGGAACACCCGGGAAGGACCGGGGGGGGGCACTGGGCCCCCAGACCATAGGCCGGCGCGGCCCAGGCCCTGGCCGCGCCGCCCTATGGTGTCGTCGCCCCTTCGACCCTCCTGCGCCGCCTCTTCGCCTATTTAAAGCCCCTGGATCGAAAACCCTGATACGTTCGACGAAAACCACAGAAAGACTCCAGGGACGCCGCCACATCGCGAAACTCCAAATCGGGGGACAGAAGTCTCTGTTCCGGCACCCTGCCGGGACGGGGAATTGCCCCCGGAGCCATCTCCACCGCCGTCTTCACCGCCATCTTCACCGCCATCGCTGCCTCCATGATGAGGAGGAGTAATCCACCCCCGAGGCTGAGGGCTCCGCTGTAGCTATGTGGTTCATCTCTCTCCCATGTACCTCAATACAATAATCTCATGAGCTGCTTTACATGATTGAGATTCATATGAGTTTTGTATCACTACTATCTATGTGCTACTCTAGCAATGTTATTAAAGTAGTTTTATTCCTCCTGCACGATGTAATGGTGACAGTGTGTGCATCCGTATTAGTACTTGGTTTATGCTATGATCATGATCTCTTGTAGATTGCGAAGTTAACTATTGCTATGATAATATTGATGTGATCTATTCCTCCTACATATGCATGAAGGTGACAGTGTGCATGCTATGTTAGTACTTGGTTTAGTCTTTTGATCTATCTTACACTAAAGGTTACTAAAATATGAGCATTATTGTGGAGCTTGTTAACTCCGGCATTGAGGGTTCGTGTAATCCTACGCAATGTGTTCATCATCCAACAAGAGTGTAGAGTATGCATTTATCTATTCTGCTATGTGATCAATGTTGAGAGTGTCCACTAGTGAAAGTATGATCCCTAGGCCTTGTTCCTAAATACTGCTATCGCTGCTTGTTTCTCGTTTCTATTGCGTTACTACTGCTGCAATACTACCACCATCAACTACACGCCAGCAAGCTATTTTCCGGCACCATTGCTACTTGCTCATATATATTCATACCACCTGTATTTCACTATCTCTTCGCCGAACTAGTGCACCTATTAGGTGTGTTGGGGACACAAGAGACTTCTTGCTTTGTGGTTGCAGGGTTGCATGAGAGGGATATCTTTGACCTCTTCCTCCCTGAGTTCGATAAACCTTGGGTGATCCACTTAAGGGAAAACTTGCTGCTGTTCTACAAACCTCCGCTCTTGGAGGCCCAACACTGTCTACAGGAAAAGGAGGGGGAAGTAGACATCAAGTATTTCCTTCAACCCTCGAAGAGCTGCGTCAGCTGCGTCGTCCCAGACAAATTTGTCTATTTTCTTCAGCAGCTTGTACAGAGGTAGTGCCTTCTCGCCAAGACGGCTAACAAACCTACTGATTGCTGCGACACAACCAGTTAGTCGTTGCACATCTTTGAGACAAGTTGGCCGTTTGATACACAGGATCGCCTTGATCTTTTCCGGGTTAACCTCAATGCCTCTGTGAGAGACTATGAAGCCAAGGAGTTTTCCGGCTGGCACGCCAAAGATGCACTTCAGCGGATTCAACATCATCTTGTACCTGCGGAGGTTGTCGAAGGTTTCTGTGAGGTCGCTGATCAGGTCGGATCCTTTCCGGGTCATGACCGCGATGTCGTCGACGTAAGCGTGCACGTTCCGGCCAATTTGGTCCTTCGGGCACCGCTGCATCGTACGTTGGTAAGTAGCACCTGCATTTTTAAACCAAAAGGCATAGTAACATAGCAGTAAGTACCAAACGGGGTAATGAATGAAGTCGCCTTTTGGTCGGATTCCTTCATCCGGATCCGATGATACCCGGAATACGCATCAAGAAAACACGAAGTTCCGCCCCGCCGTCGAATCAATGACTTGGTCAATGCGCGGCAAGGGGAACGGATCCTTCGGGCAATGCTTGTTCAAGCCGGAGTAATCGATGCACATTCTTAGTATTTCGGTGTTCTTTTTGGGTACAAGGACGGGATTCGCGACCCAATCGGTGTGGATAACTTCTATTACAAAACCTGCTTCTAGTAACTTTGCTAGTTCCATTCCTATGGTGCGGCGCTTCTTATCTCCAAAGCGTCGCATAGCTTGCTTCACCGGTTTAGCCCCCGGATTTATGTTGAGGTAGTGCTCGGCGAGTTCCCTAGGTACTCCGGACATGTCAGAAGGTTGCCATGCGAAGATATCCATGTTAGCGCGGAGGAACTCGACGAGCGCGTCTTCCTATTTGGGGTCCATGTTGGCTCCGACTGAAACCTGCTTGGAAGAGTCGCCTTTGATGAGGGCGTGCTTCTTGGTTTCTATCGCGGCCTTGAAGGAGGTTTTCTGCTCGGAGATCTACTTCTTGGTGGTCTGCATCTCAGTCGGATCCACCGCGGCTCTGTAGCCTTTTAGCTCTTCTCCGGATATCACAGACTCTGCGAAGGCGGCTTCGTCTAACTCGCACTCATGAGCCTTTTTGTAGTCTCCGGATACGGTAATCATACCTTTAGGACCCGGAATCTTGAGTTTGTTGTAGATGTAGCACGCTCTTGCGTGGAACTTGTGGTAGGTGGGCCTGCCGAAGATGACGTGGTAGGAGCTCTTGAACGGCACAACTTCAAACGTGATCTTCTCTTCGCGGAAATTATGAACATCGCCAAAAGCCACGGGAAGTGTGATGCTGCCGAGGGAATTCGCCTTCTTACCCGGAACCACGCCATGAAACTCAGTGTTACTGTGTTTAAGCTGTTCCTTGGTGAGGTTCATCCGCTCTAGAGTCTCCAGGTACATGATGTTCGGAGCTGGCTCCGCCATCCATGAGGCACTTGGAGAAGTCATACCCATCTATGCGGGGACTTACAACCAAGGCGTAGCATTCTTTTGGCACAATTGCGGGGTGATCCTTCCTATCAAATGTGCACGGGATTTCCGACCACCGACGTACTTGCGGCACAGCCGGAACTATGGCGTTCAGGATCCGGGTAGCTGACTTGGAGGCGCGTACTGTTGGGGTCCCGAGGAAAGTGTGGTAAGCCCCCACGCTCTTTTTGTCGAATGGGTTGGATTTTCCTACGGATCCTGCCTTGGGATCCGGTGAGTTATCATCCTCATCCATCGCCTCGGAACTATCTTCCTCTTTGTCTTTGTTCTTGCCCTTGCCACCTTTGCCGCGTGGGCGGTGCTTCCGGGCGCGCTTGTATCCTGCCTCCGGGTCGTTCTTTAGATCATTGACCCACTTGCAGTTGCGGTTGGTGTGAGTGGACTTCCCTGTAACCGGATCCAGGTGGGCCAGGCAGGGCATGTCTCTGTACTCCTCGTAGGTTTGCGGAGCACGGGATCCGCCAGCCGTGACCTCAGAGGTATGCTGCTGACCCCTGCCGGCTCCGCCTCCACGTCCACGTCCTCTTCCGCCTCCTGAACCTCCGCGTTGAAACGCCATGGCGACCATCTCGGATCCGCCACTCTTCTGGTCATCAGGGTTCTTGCGTTTATGGCTGCTGCTGCTGCCGTTATCACGGTTCTTCTTTTGTTGATGCAGGGGGATTGCTGTAGCTGCGAGATCACCGCCTGCGTCATCATCGGTGGCAGTATGATCACTGGCAATGGAGATCATCTCATCCAAAGTCAGCTTGCTTGAGTTAGCCAAACGAGTAAGCGTATGCCTCAGCAATCCTCCCCTCTGCAGTCCACCAATGAAAGCGTACATGGCGGTGGTGTGGTCGACGTTTTCGCACTCATTCCTGCATGCCAACCATCGTGTGAGGTAGTTTCTTGAGGTTTCTCCCTTCTTCTGGATGCAGGCTTGCAGGTCGCTTGCCGTGGCAGGTCTTTTGTAGGTGCCTCTGAAGTGTTTCTCGAAAGCGGTCTTCAGGTCGAACCAGCAAAAGATGGAGTTCTTCTCGAGGTCACTGAGCCAGATCCATGCTGGACCTACAAGGTACAGCTGGAGCATGCGGCAGGCGATGTTAGGGGTTCCTCCGGCAAAGGTTACTGTATTATAGTAATCCTCAATCCAGGTATCCGGCCTTTCGGTGCCATCATAATGCTTCAGGTTTCCGGGTAGCTTGAGGTTCATCCTTGGCTTTGGTTCCTCTCGAATCATCCTGCCAAAGCACTTCGGACCAATGTAGTCAGTTCTGTATTCGTTAAGGCGATCCCGTGTGTCGCGCGGGTCGTGGCGAGGGGATTGTGAGCGAGAGCGAGATCTCCGGCCGTCGCCTCCGCCTCCACCTCCGCCGCCACCGCTAGGTGGTGGTGAGGGAGACCTACGAGGTGGGCGATCCGATTTCTTGCTTCCGCCATCTGATTCTCCTCGGCCTTCCTGGTGCTGGCTCCGGCTCCTGTGGCTGCCTTCGCCCTGGCGCTGGCTGCCCTGGTCGTTCCGTCGAGGCTCCGGGTCACGGTTCCGGCGAGGCTCTGGGTCACGGCTCCGACGAGGCTCTGGGTCGCGGTTCCGGCGAGGCTCTGGGCCGCGCTCCTCATTCCGACCCCTCCTGGGCTCGGGCTCACGAACATTGTTCTGGTTCCGGCGTGGTTCCGGCGAGCGCTCCCTGTTTCTGTTTCTTGGCAGCACGTTGTCGCGGATAACAATCCCACCATGCCCTGGGGGCCTGGTGTTTCCAGCTGGACTACGGCGGCGAGGGGGTCGCGGGTAACCGTTGGGCGGAGGAGATGGGTTGCGGTATTTGTCTCGTCCAGAGTACATCGCATCCTTTCCCTTTCTTGGATCTGACGAAGGTGTTTTTGACGGAACGGGGATCAGATTTGGGTGTTCCCTGACTCTTCTTCTGCGCTCCGAGGATCCGGTGTGTGATTCATCGTCGGGATGCCGATCGGCGCGGGCGTCCTTCTGCGCGGTAGATACACAGTTATCCGGATTGGATTCCAACCTGCGTGAAGTATCTGCCTTGCTTTGCTGCTGCATTGCTGAAGCGACAAGTGTGCGGAGGTAGTTGATATCAACTTCTTCGTCCTTCTTCTTCAACAGCTCCGCAGCTTTTTGCATGTTGTCCTTTGGGGTTTCCAGCGGCCGGTGTTCTGCGGGCGTGGCGAAGTTGATCCGGCGAGGCGGAATTGCTTCTCTAACAATTCGATCGGCCTCCGCCTGCGCATAGGTCATCTTTACTTCCCACTCTTTCGCCATGCTCTTGACCTGCTCGAGTGTGGCAGTAATCTCGCGATCCTGTCTGTCGAAAGTTTCCGCCAAACCTGCAGCTTGTTCCCTTTCTTCCCTTAACGCGGCTTCGGTATCGGCGAGCTTCTTGGCAGTGGCCAGCATTTCCTGTCTAGTGGCCTCTAGAGCCTCCAGATCTGCGGCGTCGCCCGGGGTTATAGGTTTGTTAAGAACTGCTCGCGCAACCATCTCTTCAGCCGACAAGATTTCCTCCGAGGAAGAATCCCTGCGGGGTCGCTCCCGTGACATTGGAGATCCTTGGTGGGATGGCTGAGGATCGGATTGGTCGGTTGCCTCTTCAGATCCAGTTTGTCCCAGCGCTGCTACCGTTGCGAGAACCTGCTTAGGCTGGGCGGAGTCGACTTCAGGCTGATCACCGAAACCGTACTCCCCTAGCTTGCGGTTAAACTCGTCAGTATCCATGGAGGGGGTATCTCCGGAAATTGGGCTCAGATTGCCCAAAATCGACTCTTCAACCGGAGCTTCGCTTTCTCCGACAGGCTCAGCCTGATCCGGATCTGCGCCGTTTTCCGGTGCCTCTACCTGCTCAGGACCAGCTCCGGCCTCTTCAGGGGCGGTTCCGGCGGTATGGGCCAAGAAGTGTACGAAGTGGCACCTCTGCTTTCCTAACACCTGGGAGACCCAAGCGGATCTGCATTGGTCTTCCACCGTTGTTTCCTGCTCAGGGGCGGATTGGGTGGGCTTTGAAATTTTCAGATCCGAGGCGGAATTTCCCTTGGGAAGCTCCTGCGTCTCAGATCGGATCTTCGCGACAGCGTCCAGCTCTGCGGCGGTCGCGTCTGCGTTACTTACCAGTGGGTTTCCATCGGAATCGACGGTTTCCCCGATGAAGATGTGTATGCCGCCAATTGGGACGATGGAGAGCTTGACGGGGTTTGTCCTAGCCGGAATCCAGCACTCATCCGGAGGGACGATCGGCAGATTTCCGGCGTAGAGGACGCGCCCCACTGCGATGGTGTCGTCGTAGCTTCCCAAGGCGGAACCCTCCCGGTTCCGGCCTCCAGACGCCACAGGCCCCACGGTGGGCGCCAACTGTCGTTGCATAATCGACGGTACCTCGGAGGAGGGATCCTCACGAGGGGGAGAAGAAGTAGGGGCCATAGGGCGGAGAGCACACGGGACGGTGGTACGCGAGTTACCCAGCTTCGGAACACCTGCACGATGACAGGGCCTACTGCTGCTTGTCTGGAATTATCTGGGCGCTTTCGCGTTGTTACAATGAGTTGAGGTTGTGCCTCTAGGGCTCCCGAGATCCGGCTTATAAAGGTGCACGGATCTAGGGTTTACACGGAGAGTCCTAGCCGGATTACAGATAACCTAGCTACGGTACAATATCTTGCCGCGCACGTCACGGATCCGCCTTCCATATACGTCGTACTGGATCCGGGTTCCTCATGGGCCTCCGCGGATCCGGGTTCCTCCTAATGTCGGTACGGATCCGGCTTACTGATCCTGGGCCGGACTTCTTCCTTCATGATCAACAGCAACTGGGCCGCCCGATGGGCCACACGCCTCATCACCATCTGTGGGCCACCCGGGCTTGCCGGATCTAGGCACTGTCGATGGTACACCCATGAAGTATACCCACAACAATGGGTGACCGAGCGGGAAGTGTGACCACGAGTAAGTAATTTAACTAGAGATAATTGCAGTTAGACACTAAACTATGTAAATAACTGAAATAATAGAAATTCTGAAAAATAGAAAAAAAAGGAGTGAAAAATAATTAGAAACCTAAAAAAAATAATTTTTTTTAACGAAATAGCCTTTAGTCCCGGTTCGTGTTACAAACCGGGACTAAACGTCCTTCGCCATGGCGCACGCCAGCCGCCCACGTGGATGGACCTTTAGTCCCGGTTCGTAGGGGGGGAGGGGGGAGGGGCCTTTAGTCGCGACCCTTTAGTCCCGGTTGCACAACCGGGACTAAAGCCCGTTGTGAACCGGGACTAAAGGCCCCTTTTCCACTACTGAAATCCGGAAAAAAAAAAAAAAAAAAAGCGCAGAGCATTGTCTGAATTTGTGACATAACAACCAGGCAATTGTCTTGTCTCGCGCTAACGTTTAGACCAGCGTCGACTTGAGTTTTCGGTGGAACAGGGAGGAAATGTTCGGTCCCGTCAAAAGGAATACTCCACTATGAAGCTCAGGCCTCCTGCATGTTCGTCTACGCGCGCGGTCTCTACTCCTTCGTCCCGGCCGTTCCCACGGCGGTCTTGTGGCAACGTCGGTGAGGTCAGGTGCTACTTTTGAGCCGCCGTTATCATGTGCCCGACGCCGAGGTGCTGCCGGCCGGCCTAGCAAGCTACTCCTAGCCCTGTCCTTTTGTACGAGCCATAGCTGCGGCGTGCTGCGTGCATCGGTGCATTGGCTTTACCGGCCAAGATACATGTTTCGCTTTCGCGGTCCCACGGCCGGTAACGGTCTTGCTTCCTTGCTTAACTCGCACTCCATGGATCGGTCTCTCCGATCGGCACAACTTTCGCGTTTCCGCCTGACCTGGAAGACCCAACTTTGGCTAAAATGCACAAGGCTCTCATCATTTCAGCAGCTGTGATAAGCTAGAGAGAAGCGCGCGACACGTACGGTGTGGCACGTCCGGCACCGTATCATCGACCGCTCAGTCTCAACTTTGCAAAGCAATACTGGAGATCGGATCTTCAACAAAATGCATGTGATCGGCTTAGTATGCTCATTGCTTTCTCTCGCAATAAGTATGCTCATTGCTTTCTACTGCATCTTTTTTCTTTAAAATATAGGTTGAACGCCGTGATCTTGATTATTTATATTACTCAGTGAACCCTTACTATGAAATAGAATGATCAACCCGAAGTCACCTCACTAGCACATATATGTGTCGCAACTCACAACACATACAAACTTGATGAATGAGGGGCCGGTGCCCTGACCTCACACCTAATCACATCATCGCCAAACAGCCCAACAGCGAGCCGGAAGCACAAATCGGTCCAACATACCCTCAACATTCAACAAGCACCGTTGCACACACTTCATAAGTCGATGCACCATCTTCCGTCGATCCAACTTGGGGACATGGATCAAGCCATCAAGGCATTGATCTTGCTAGGCTTGTCGTCGCCAGCACGACGCCAGATAGCGCCCCACTTTGTGCATCTCCGTCAACATGTGTGCCTCAGCTGAGACCCTATTGCGCCACGCCGCCGAGACTCATCATCTTCGATGCAGAAGAAAACACGCAGCTCCACCTTAGGATCACTCCAGCCAACACCTGATCCAAAAACGATGCCCACGGGAGGGAGAGGGAGAACGACACCGCACGTCGCCATCATCCAATCCAGAAGGACGATACATGCTCGTAAAGCCCAACGTCGCCAAGGCCTCCTCCACCACGTAGCGAGGGTGCTTACGGTGAGGTTGAGGGAGACAACCCGCGACCACTATGGAGTTGTGCCGCCACCATCAACTAGTGCACGGGATTCGATCTATGCCACGTAAACATCCGGAGGTCGGCCTCTCGCCGCATGACAACTACACCACACGACACCCCCGCCGAGGATCCCTGCAAGTGCACCACGCCCATACACATCACAGCGCTAGGGGGCGGAGAATCCCCACCGGTACTAGCGACGACCAGGCTTCGCCTTGGCGCGCCCTCGGGGGCGGCGAGGTAGGCTTAGGGAGGAGGGTGGGAGCCGGCAAGAAGTTTACGTTTTTGCTTCCGTACGCACCCACCACAAACTCGTCAAACCGCGAAAACACGTGGACGGTTAGGATTCGTTCATACCGATTCGGGTCTGGGGGCATGATCGTCATTTCCTGTGGACTTCGGGTTTGGCTGGGTTCGTATCAGCCCACATACAAGCCCGTATGACCCATACCTCTATGTATTATACGCCTACGTGTCCACGCGCGGCCACGACGGAACCGCCGAGATATAAATGTCTTTCTCCCCTGTCCTCTTCAGCACATCTATCCAAAGCAAAAGCAATCCCCAAATCGGGCAAAAAACCCTAGGTCAAGAACAGCAGAGCTCGCTCTCGTGCTCGCTCGCGCTCGTCCATGGAGAGGGGGAAGGGGAAGGAGGAGAAGGGCAAGGAGGCGGCGGTTGACGACACGCAGTTGGCGGCACCATCGGCGGCCGGAGCTGCCCCAGATCTGAGCTCCGGTTGGGGCCAGACGGCAAGATACGGCTGGCCGGTGGCTGCACCGGCGAGCAAGAAGCGTGCGCACGAGACGGAGGCGCAGATGCGGCGGCGGAAGAAGAAGAACCAGAAGACCCGAGAGAGGCAGGAGAGGAAGGCGGCGGGGCTCAAGATCAACAGCCCCGACGACGTGCCCACCTTCGAAGAATTCGACTCCGCCGACCCGTCCGAGGTAAATTTCTCAACCTCTCAACCTTTTTTTTTTGCTTTACATACCATTTTTTTTGCACATTTGGGGTTGTTGGCAAAGAAAACAGGGCATCATGGTCATGGTTTCTCAATCAGGCCATGGTTCAGAGCGGTTGCCTTCCGCTTCGATTGTGGCCTAAGCACATGCATTTGCATAATTCCCTAGAGAAACTAAGCAAGATGTAAATGGTAATCTGACAAGTCGTCCATATGTACCTGTGCCTTTTGGCTCATCCAATTAGTAACAAGAGAAATTCAATGATCTTTAATCACACCCCTTGGAACATTGGTGTTGTTTGCTTCCATACTCTTGGTTGCATCAAAATAGAGTGATTTCATATTTGACTTATGTTGCCTCCATCGTTCTCCAATTGTTTTTAATATATACTTTTCCAATCGAGGAGGGTAAAGAAACCTCATCTACATATCCAACAAAAGTAATATTATCATAACATGAAATGTAAATCATAAGAACTGTAGCAAAATATTTTTAGTGAACTCTGGATCTACCTTTACTGCGCCAATATATCCATTTTTTTGCACATTTGGGGTTGTTGGCAAAGAAAACAGGGCATCATGGTCATGGTTTCTCAATCAGGCCATGCATGGTTCAGAGCGGTTGCCTGTGTTTCTCTGCTCCTTGCTCAACGCATTGATGCTATGCTAATTTGATTAGCTCTTGCTTAGCTGCTTGCTACTCCAGTACTGCTTAGCTCAGTAGCGGAGGACGACCCAAGATTATGGTGTGGTGAAGATGATAGCTTAGAGGAAAAATTGATACCACAAGCCAAGATTAAGCGCTAGTTCTAGCATAAAATCTGCTCAAGTAATAGTCTATTAGTATTAATTGCCAATGCTAGCTATTGCATAGGCTAGACCTTGCCAGAATGGGAGATCCGCCACTGGCTTAGCTGCTTGTTTGTGTTTGGTACATTGTTTGCTTAGCTGCTTGTGTGTATAAGAAAATTGGAGTAAAACCGAGGCTAACCAGGTATTAATCCTCGTATTCCTCAGAAATGTAGCATTACATGCTTAGGTTACAAATTTACAACATATTATAGGGTTATATGTGCCCATCTTGACTTCCTGTTTCATGTTGTTTACTTGAATTACATAATTGCGTGTTTCAAATGGAGCTTAAATCCTGGTTAGTAATTTGTATGAATGTGTTAAACTTTTATTTAACCGTGTGATTAAGAGATGCTTGTCATATTAATTTAACACTTATTTCCATCAATTCGAACAACATTTGTTAACTGGTTAATTCACACTATTGCTATAATGTCTTATTTATACAAGTTTTAAATTGCAGATGCTATCTACAGTTAATAACTAATTTGCATTATTGATTAACTTATTTGTGCAAGCTTTAAATTAGATATGGTATGTATAGTTACTAACTAATGTGCATTTATACAAATAAATACTTTGCATTGTTTTTATTCCTTTTCTATTTATAGTCATTACATTGTTTGTATACCATAGCAGCTAATTAACCTAATTTACTTCATTTAACAGGAGGATCCTTCGGATGAAGTCTGTTCTGACCGGGAGGATAGGGACGTGAAGAGTAGGCATGTTCTCCGCAGGCTTAGGTCTGGGGAGATTCGTTACCTTCTTGGCCCAGGGAGGTTCAAGTGCCCCTGGTGCAGCCGCAAGCAAATGCCGACGGACTTCCTCGGCATGTACCAGCATGCCACCTACACTGGTGTTGGCAGCGGGCAGACACCCGCATACATCAGGGCCAAGCATGCCGCCTACGGCCTCTTCCTCAAGAAGTACGCCCCCAGGCAGTAGGAGCATGCGGAGGATGCTGCCGACCTGCCTGCCTACCTGCCTGCCGACCTGCCTGCCTACCTGATGCCTACCTGCTATCATGTTCCTTTAGTTGTGTGTTTATGTTAAACTCTGTCGTACTTATGGTGTTGAAACTTGGTTAATGCTGTGTTGAACTATGTTTCTAATTAAGTATGCTTAGTGTTTAAGCATGTGTATGTTGTGCTTACTACATATGCTTATGTGTTGTGCATGCTTGGCCCTGTTGTGTGCTTGGATGCTAGGTAAGCATGTTCTATTTGCTGCTGTTGATCTAGCCTGTTAGCATGATGTAGTGACAAAGATTTATTTTTTTAGATCAACACGGGTTGCCCCCAGCCCCAATTTCATTGAAAAAGAAGCCAAGTCTATTACAGGATTAAAACTAGACACCAACAAAATAAAAGGAAAACAGGGTTTACTGGGGAGATTGGCTGCCATCCCAACCAACTCCGATGTACCAGGAAAGCCTGGAACAGGTTTAGAGCAGTGATCACACACTGAAAACAACCGCCATCTAAATCCATTACATGGGGTCAAACAGATAGGTAGGACACACTAGCACAACTGCCATGCTTCAATTCACCAAGTGACAAAGATTTTGCCAAAGTAAGCGTTTGATTATAGGAAATGTATTGTCAGTTTTGCTCAGTTGTGTTGCAGACGATTTGTACATAATTGATAAGGTATTTTCCAGTGGAAATGGGGGAAAACCTCTGGTAATCTAAAATAAAGACGGCGTGTTGGCGGTAGGGTGGAGTTGTTATCTTATGTGATACTTGACAGCAACAAATCTCTCAGTCAACAACAACAAATAGCTCATTTCACAGCTACAACACTCACAAGCAGACAGACAGCCCAATCTAGACTTGACTAATGGACCAACTCCATCCAATTAGGCCCATTAGGCTACATATAAAACAGGAACAACTATCTCATTTAACAACAACAATAATCGCAGCGGATAGCCCAATCTAGATTTGACTAATGGGCCATCTCCAACCAAATTAGGCCCATTAGGCTAGTTGAGGTGGTACATATTAAATATCAAAAAAAAACGAAGCAAAAAAATGGGTGTTGCCGCGACTCGAACCGCACACCTAGTGGGAAGTCGTCTCGCAGGGGTAGTCTGGTAACCAGTGGGACGGATAGATACATATTGACACTCACAAGTAATAAAGGTATCTATAGTCATTTTATCACTTCCGTTAGGTTACTAAATGCATGTTTGTACATTTTTCAACACACGGATCTTTGTGTAGTCTATTATATACAATTCACTAATTCACTAATTGAATATGAAATAGATAATTCAATATGAATCTTAACATTAAATTTGTAATATATATGAATAACAACTTAAAAAATTGAAAATAGCTAAAATTCTAGTCTTAGTGGATTAGAATTTTTTTGATTTATTGTTGGGTTTTGTAAACAATTTGGTACAAGAAATAGTAGTCATTTGAGGACGAACAGGTTTGAACACACATAGAGACTCACTTAGATTACATAAATATGTCACTTACATAAATAAGGATGTAAACAAGTACCACCGTCGTTACATAGATAAGTCCAGGGACACGACACGGTACAATATATAAAAACACGGCATTTTAAATAAACACGATAAAACTAAAAAGTAGAGAAACATGCATGACAAGCTTCACGAAATTCCTCCTCAACTTTCTTCCACCCTGGCCGCGCTACTCGACCACCGTACGTCATCAACACCTCACTCCTCGTAGGGGAGGCAGTGCATCTGGTTTTCGGTGGGGAAGATGCACTCGCAGTTGGTGAAGATGTTGTACGTCGTGAAGAAGATTGACTCGCAGCCGCACCAGAACACTTGGCCGAGGAGCTCGTACGCGTCCCACGGGTTGGTGAGGGTGACCGTGAGCAACTTGAGGGTGACGCCGTCACGAACCTCCTCGAGGTGGAACATCGGCGGCGAGCCCGGTGGGAGGTGGGCGAAGCCGGCGGTGAAGAATGCGTCGGCGAGCTCGACGGGGCTCCTCCACCTGGATTGCGCCCACACACGGAGCGTGCGCTCGACGAGGACGCCCGGCGGGTAGCGCAGCTCTGGCACGGTAGGCGGCCGAACGAAGGTCGGTCCGACGTACGGCATCTTCTGGTGGTGCTTTGGCGTTCTAGGAAAGGATGAAGGGCGTCGTGTCTGGAGTGGAGCTGGGTGGTGTGTGGGAGAGGAATGTAGACGTATAAATAGGCTAGAAAAATGTGGTGTGGGAGACGAAGATTGTTGTTTGGCGATGAAACGACGCGAGTGACGCGTGCATGTAGCCGTTGCCGTTTTGCACATTAATCGAGGGGGTGTCCCGTGTCGTTGTCGTTTTACACTGAAACGGGGCGGCGCGTCTGCTATCAGCTGAATCGTTTTACACTGAAACGGGGCGGCGCGTCTGCTATCAGCTGAATCGACCGCACTGAAACGGGGCTTGCTGGCTCATTCATGGCGACGTCGTGGCGATGCATGCATAGCTGAGTCACTGTTGCGGGGCGCATGCATGCCGTCGTCGTCGCTTCCCGCGCATGCAGGCCTAGGCCGGCGCATTGCACAACGGGCACAAGGCCAGACCGCAACACGGCCCAACAATCCATCTAGCGTGCCCGCTCGGAACCCCCACCCGTCGGCCCAACAGTCCATCTAGCGTGCCCGCTCGAAACCCCCACCCGTGTGCAGGAAAAAAAAAGGAGTTCAGCCAATCAGATTGCTGTATATTCAAATATTCCTAAAAATTTCAGAGAAAATCTAAAAAAAATAAAATCTTCAAAAACAGTGTATACATATCAAGTAGATGTCTAGGAAATTTATTTGGGTCGTTTAGACAAGGTCGAAAAAAACATGCTTAGAAATGAGGCCGTTTACCCTACCTTTGGAGCCCGTTTTCGGCACTTTTTTGACCAACCCTGGGATGACCCCATATTGTCGGCAGTGGTGCACCATGTCATTTAACACACTTCAAGCCATGAGTTTTGCAATTTGCATGAGTGAATGCACTTGTTCATGTGGTGTACACCCCTCAAATACGGTGTCAAAACAGTGGATCGTCTGACGGCGCGTGTGCATGGTGGTCCCATCTTTTGGGATCTGCTTCACCATGGCATCCAAACACCACTTACATCACCATCCATGTAAGAAATCATGTGCTCCTTGCCTAGCTACCTCACGGGAGCCCGCACACATGGTTTACGTGCAAAACGGCTCTACCCAGGCCACAAAGTGGGCCCACAACCCTTGGGTGACCCCATGTGGTGGGCACCTGGTGCACCATGTCACCCCACCCACTCCTAGCCATGGGTTTAGGGTTGTGCATGTGTGAATGCCCATGTTCATGTGGTGTAGACCCCTCAAATATAGGGTTCTCGTCGAAACGAGGTGTCAAAACAGTGGATCGTCCGACGGCGCGTGTGCATGGTGGTCCCATCTTTTGGGATCTGCTTCACCATGGCATCCAAACACCACTTACATCACCATCCATGTAAGAAATCATGTGCTCCTTGCCTAGCTACCTCACGGGAGCCCGCACACATGGTTTACGTGCAAAACGGCTCTACCCGAGGCCACAAAGTGGGCCCACAACCCTTGGGTGACCCCATGTGGTGGGCACTGGTGCACCATGTCACCCCACCCACTCCTAGCCATGGGTTTAGGGTTGTGCATGTGTGAATGCCCATGTTCATGTGGTGTAGACCCCTCAAATATAGGGTTCTCGTCAGAACGAGGTGTCAAAACAGTGGATCGTCTGACGGCGCGTGTGCATGGTGGTCCCATCTTTTGGGATCTGCTTCACCATGGCATCCAAACACCACTTACATCACCATCCATGTAAGAAATCATGTGCTCCTTACCTAGCTACCTCACGGGAGCCCGCACACATGGTTTACGTGCAAAACGGCTCTACCCAGGCCACAAAGTGGGCCCACAACCCTTGGGTGACCCCATGTGGTGGGCACTGGTGCACCATGTCACCCCACCCACTCCTAGCCATGGGTTTAGGGTTGTGCATGTGTGAATGCCCATGTTCATGTGGTGTAGACCCCTCAACTATAGGGTTCTCGTCAGAACGAGGTGTCAAAACAGTGGATCGTCTGACGGCGCGTGTGCATGGTGGTCCCATCTTTTGGGATCTGCTTCACCATGGCATCCAAACACCACTTACATCACCATCCATGTAAGAAATCATGTGCTCCTTGCCTAGCTACCTCACGGGAGCCCGCACACATGGTTTACGTGCAAAACGGCTCTACCCAGGCCACAAAGTGGGCCCACAACCCTTGGGTGACCCCATGTGGTGGGCACTGGTGCACCATGTCACCCCACCCACTCCTAGCCATGGGTTTAGGGTTGTGCATGTGTGAATGCCCATGTTCATGTGGTGTAGACCCCTCAAATATAGGGTTCTCGTCAGAACGAGGTGTCAAAACAAGTGGATCGTCCGACGGCGCGTGTGCATGGTGGTCCCATCTTTTGGGATCTGCTTCACCATGGCATCCAAACACCACTTACATCACCATCCATGTAAGAAATCATGTGCTCCTTGCCTAGCTACCTCACGGGAGCCCGCACACATGGTTTACGTGCAAAACGGCTCTACCCAGGCCACAAAGTGGGCCCACAACCCTTGGGTGACCCCATGTGGTGGGCACTGGTGCACCATGTCACCCCACCCACTCCTAGCCATGGGTTTAGGGTTGTGCATGTGTGAATGCCCATGTTCATGTGGTGTAGACCCCTCAAATATAGGGTTCTCGTCAGAACGAGGTGTCAAAACAGTGGATCGTAGCCACTTTCTCAGGACCTCAACGTGCGAGGTTTAGCTCTACTACTTTGCGGACGATGCTGCAACTGCCAGCCTTCGCCACGCGCACAAATATGATTAGATTTATGATAGAGCTATATGATCCTAAAACTGAGACATTCGTCGTACAAGACAAGGCAGGAGCGATAATCGCAACCTCTCGTAGACATAGAATGCATTTATGGTCTACGTAATGAGGGTTATTCCGCTTTTGATATAATTGATCAAGAATGTCTAACAAGTAGAAGGAAAATACCGCCTAGTTATCTCAAGCAAGTCTAGTGGAAATCTAGTTATTGAAGACTTGATTGCTGACATACAGAGAGAGAAAGCTTCCGATGATGACTTTGTGCGGAAAGCAGTGCTTGTGCTAATTGGCACGGTTCTTGCGCCATCTGGCCCAAAAACAGTCGATAGAGATCACTACTGTTTAGTGGAGGATGTTCCTAGACTGTTTAACATTAACTGGAATCACTTCACATTGCGTTACCTCCTTGATAATTTGTCTGCTTACACAAGATCAGCAGGAAAAGGTAGGGGATGGCCGGTTGGAAATCTTTGTCTCACTCAGGTATGCAAACATGATTAGCACTATATTTGATGTATGTGACAATTTGAAACTTATTTCATTTAAAATGTGTTGTTTGTAGCTACTATACTGGGAAAAGGTGGTAGTCGTCGATGATCCTACGTATATTCCACACAAGTCTATTCGGCCACTAATGAAAAACTGGACTGAAGCGGAAGCGGAAAGGAGGTCGCAGTACGACTATGCAAATGGTCGTGGGAGAGGCAAAGTGAAGGTTTTGTTTTTATCACTACTTCTAGCTACATTATATCATAGTCGACGTTGTGTTGTTATATTAATTTATGACATTTGTATTCTAATTTGACATGCAGATTATTAATGATCTTACAACTCAAGCCAATGCCAGAGCGCAAACAAAGTAAAACACATCGCAGAATGGTGAACAGTCACGTTCGACACGTTCGAGACAGAGGCTTAGTAACAAGGACATAATATTGGAAAGTTTGAAGAAGGAACTGACGGATCACATTGACAAACAATTAGCACTTGTACCAAAGAGATGTGCAGAGGTGAGGAGCCATTCATTTTACAAACACGAAAGTATTACATTATCAGTAATGAATAATTATGGTACTACTTGTTTTGCAGGAAGTCCTAAAAATGCTAAATAAGAATGGTGTCATGTACAAACCGGTTGAAGAATCAGAGTCAGGGAAAGGAGGAGATGAGGAAGAAGAGACTTCTAATCACATCAATGATTCGTCTAAGAAAGAATTCATGTACAAGAACAGTTCTGACGAGTTAGATGCTTTAATTAGCAATGTAACAAAGAATTCTGGTAAGTTTGTGACACCTCCTAAGCATAATGGGGTGCCGGAGGCAGGAGATAATGTGTACGTCACACCAGGAAACCTCGGTAACACGGAGGGTACACAAGATAATCCTTTTATCTTAAATGATACCACAAAATCAGCATCATCCTCGGATATACGTATACCGGATGACATTTTCGCAAGATCTACCACCAAGGTGAATGCTGGACAGAAGGATGACCTACATGACGGTGAACATGAAGTTATGAGTACTCATAGTGGTGAAACAATGGGACGACAGGCTAGTAGGAAGAAGGGCAATACAGCAAAGTGTGCAAATACTAATGGAAGAAGGAGAAACGCAGCGGCGGTACAAGTTGGAGGGAAAAGGAAACGGACGACGAATCAAAAATATGGATCACCATATGTGGTCGCGAAACCTAGAGCAAAACGTCAAAGCCGTGTAAAGAAAGGTAACACCATTTATTCGTTATTTCTTTGTTGGCAAATAAATGATGTTGCAACCTGTAACACATATGTTATTACTATTATGTGCATCAGGGTTGTTTGCAGAACATGAAGTTGGGGTATCTTCGGCAGTACCAACACAGCAGGAAATAGAAGCTGCCACTTTATATGTTAAAACAATATCCAATGGAAGAAGGAGAAACGCAGCGGCGGTACAAGTTGGAGGGAAAAGGAAACGGACGACGAATCAAAAATATGGATCACCATATGTGGTCGCGAAACCTAGAGCAAAACGTCAAAGCCGTGTAAAGAAAGGTAACACCATTTATTCGTTATTTTTTTGTTGGCAAATAAATGATGCTGCAACCTGTAACACATATGTTATTACTATTATGTGCATCGAGGTTGTTTGCGAAACATGAAGTTGGGGTATCTTCGGCAGTACCAACACAGCAGGAAATAGAAGCTGCCACTTTATATGTTAAAACAATATCCAAGCTACCAAAAGAAGCATCTAAAGGAGTGTACAAGAATGAATATGGCGCCGAGCTTGTCTTCGAAAAGCTTAACGTCGTTCTTGCGCACGAATGGCTATCTGATGATGTAAGTCTTCAAAACCAAAAGTTTGCGTTATACTCGTAATTAAACTATTTGAATTTGAAAATATTGTTGTTGCTATCAGATTATTGATGCTGCTATTGGATATTTGTCTCTCCGTGTTGGGTCTGATCGAATGTTATGTCCTGCGTGGAGGACAAACTATCTCCTTGAACAAGCAGAAAAACAATACGAAAAAATACAATATTAGAAATATAGATGAGGTAGTTACAAGACCAGGAGCCTTAGGTAGGGTTATGGATGAATATTTCAAGCGTGAGAAGGTAACAGCAGTTTCTTTCAATGTTTCATGCGAAATTAGAATAAAATAATATGATAATTGACAAAAAAATTTCCTTCTCTTGTAGACATTTTTCGCACTGAACATACGGAAAACTCATTACGTAACTGTTGTCATGCATACAAAGAAGAAGGAATTCCAGGTCCTTGATCCTCTGTTTCGTTTAGGGGTGTCAAAATCAGTTGTGGAAGACTTGGTATTACACTCTCTACATACATGTCTTTGTGTACTTTCTCATGTCTGTGCAGTAATATATTTGGTGTTTCGTAGATTGGGCAAATTTCAGAGGACATACAACAAGCAAACAATACTTGTGACACAGAATATCCTGATGTCGAAGAATGGCCTATTAAAAGCTATGACATCCCTAAGCAAACCGATACGTAAGTACCTATATTGCATTACACATAAAGAAAGTCGGTTTTGTATATGCGGACACTTTTAAATTTTGTCACATTATATACCAGCAATTCATGCGGATTATGGGTATTGCAATGTATGGAGCACTGGGACGGAGATCAGATGACTTGCCCGGTTTCTCAGGTTGGCTATACTATGTTCCATGCACTCGGTTAATTTTAACAATGTTAACAAGCCATGTGTATAACACCTTATAATGTTTTGGCAGGCCACAGTCGATGAATCGAGAGAAAGTACAGTTGCAAACATTGTTTTATCACCAAACAACATTCTTGACAGGGTGAAAAACAAAGTGAGATTGCTAGCAAAGACCAGGAAAATATAAATTTGATAGTGTGATCTGTTCGGTTTGCTCCCGCGAAGGTTTCCGGACACATGTAATATTGAATTTTTAATTGTCTTCGGTTGTAAACAATATTTATTCGGTTAAGATTATCTACAAAATTTTGTAACATTCGATTTTATTTCCCATTATCGAAAGTATGCAATTATTTTTATCTTTGTACATGCATGCTATGATGATTATAAGGAAATGCCTACTTCACAATATATAATGTCTTTTGCCATTTTTACAAAAGAACACCAGAGAATTAAGAACATCAGTACAAAATAAAAACATCAGTACGTTGCAAACATTAACAACTCCATCAAATACAAAGCTATAGTCGTCCCATTCATAATTAAGGAAATTTACTGCCCTTTAGATAACTATGAAAGAACTACCCTTCCTGCTGCAGCACATTCCTGCACATGTTCACAGACATAAAATTACACAACAACTCATATGAATCTTTTAAAGTATATGAAACAAAATGGCAGAAAAACTTACTTCGGATGAAATATGCATATTGGGTTTCTTCTGTTATGCCCTTCTCCTTGGCATGCCCCGCACACCTGCACCCTGCGTTCCTTGTGTCCTAGTGGTCCTCCATTTTTAGTCATTGGAGATTTCTGCGCTTCTTGCCTAGGTGCACCCTTAGTGGACACTTTCAAAGGATCACCAACAACAATATCGCATGGTCCACTAGCATCTTCATTTTCATGCACCGACCTGAGGGGACCATATGCTTTACCTTTAGCATACCCCTCTCTTCTAGAAATTATGCCATCAATGGTACTGTTCAGCGAGATCATATTCCTCTCGAATTGTTTAATGCAATATGCATAGCCCGTGATACCTTAATATTCATCCCGCTGTATTTCATCCGCTCCTTCCGCCCTGCGACCAACCCCACCCAAACATGTCGCTGGTGCGTTTAGCTAGCAACCCTAACCTGGCATTTTTTGTGAATCATCGTAGAGCACAACATTGTGGAATTTCAGTAAATTTCAAGAAATGCAGCACATGCAGTATGTGCTTGCAAGGGATCCCCTTTCTAATCATCCTTTGACAGCTGCACCTTATAATTTCTGCCTCCTTGGGTCTATATTCCACGTAGAACCTGGTCCTTACATTATTCCTCCATGCCACAATGAAGATGTTTGAGTCTCCTGCCTGCATTTTTTCTAAGATCTCTATGCCGCCAATCTTTGAAAGCTCACCTTGAATAATATAGAACACAGCAGGAGTGAAGATTTTTGCGAGCAGCAACCTCTAGTTCTCTCGAAATTAGTAATTGCCACCGGTGTAGTCTCGTGAAGCCGTGCGATCGTCGTGGGCTTCGTTCTCACGGAGACGGACAATTGCGTTGTCGTAGTGCATAATCATATCAACAATTGTCATTTCCCCATCTAGGTGCAGGTGCAGACAAGAGTTTAAACTTTCACTCCGCTGGTTACTTTTCATACCCAGCCAGAATCCTTGAGAGAGATACGCCGCAGCCCAAAGTTTCCTCTTGGTGTACATCCTCTTCATCCATGTTCTGGTTTTTGGGGATTGCCATTTTCTGTAAAATGCATGCCATCGCTCCTCAAATACTTGCTCTGAGGTGGTGTAATACAAAAGAGTCCTGAACTCGTTCGGTGACTTGTTAGGTAGATGCATCTCCATATTTTTTTCAATGTGGAAGCTGCAGATGCGATGCGGCACACCGGAAAATACTTCGCCGATTGCGGCGATCATCGCGGCATCTGCATCCGTGATTATCGCCTTTGGCTTCGTTGACACATCGCTTTGAGGAAAGTCTTTAGAAGCCAAACATATGTTTGTTCATTCTCACTTGAAAGGATGGCACACCCAAAAACCGTTGTCCTACGGTGGTTGTTCAAGCCCACAAAAGGAACAAATGGCATCTTATATTTATTCATCTTGTATGTGCTATCAAACACAAGCACATCTCCGTAGTCCCGGTAATCCCTACGTGACTCGGGAATCACACCGGAACATGTGCTTCGGACGGCCTTTTTCATCAACGTCATATTCAAAGAAAAATTCAGGGTCCCTCTTTTTCCTCTTTGACATAATGCGGATGGCTGTGGTAGCGTCACCGTCGAAAAGCAGCCTCCTCCTCTCCCTAGAGCACATGTTGTACAAATCCTTTCTTGTGAATCCAACACCAGCAAATGAACCGGAGCCTGCAATGAATTTTCTCATAATGAGGTGCTTCCCGATTCCCATGGATCCCATTGATAATATCTCGGATCTCTGCGCGTCGTTGATCGTCCTATGGGACCGAAGAAACGGAGTCCGACATGGTTCAGCTTGGGTCATGGTTATGTTTGTCACGAAAATCTTCAACAACCCGTAAACCAGTTCTTCCATCAAACTTGACCACCAAACGTGCCTTGCAGCCGCAGCGAGACTCGGGTCTGTGCCTATATACACGGCCTTCCGTGGTCAGTTGGTTTTTGGGACGTCTGCCTTGTCTGGAACACACAAAACGCCTTAACCGAATTACTCCATCATCAAACCGCTTAACCTGGTCCAGCCGGACGCTGAACCCATAATCTTTAGCATATCCGTTGTAGAAAGAATATGCATGTTGCTTCGAAATAAAAGTCATCTCTTTTATCATCCAAGTATAAATCCCGATCACTATCGGGATATTCATTGCCATTGCTACCTTTGTGTGGTTTCTCAGGCCGACTAGCGCTCGGCGTCGCCTGCAAGTAGAAAACGTAGGCATTAATTAAAACTATAAATTTATGTGTTCCAGCTATATAAGACCGATAAAAGAGAGATAACAACCTGGCTCATGTCAACGTAATCCTCGGGAACCGATGCACCTTCCACATCATCGGTGTGGCCCGTGTCCAAGTCGATTCACCGTAATAGTCGTACTCAAGCTGCGTGTCAAATTGTGCCTGAAATTTATTAATGCATTTCGAAATTTAGTAACCGTAAATTTTACAGTTGCCATCATTTCATGCATCATTTTATGTCAGTGTATGAGTCACTACACATACCTCACTAGTATTTAGACTGTCCGTGTGTTCACCATGGTTCTCATCATTTTGATCGTCCGTGTGTTCGCCATGGTTGTCATCATTATCAAATTCATCGTACGCAATCTGCATAAATTATGACATGAGGAACCATATATAATTTGATGATGCTTGGACTCGCTGGTAATCGAAATGAAAAATAGTGGCTCACATCAAACTCGTCTTCGCTCCAGCTCGGCTTCGTGCTGCAAATTTTCCTCCATTTCGAGTCATCGGAATTATAGCCGACGTACTCGTTTTGTTCCTCAATCATACCGGACATAGAGTTCTCCATATTCCGTAGTATTGGACCATAATTAGAATTGAAAAACCGGCAGAATTGCGTCCTCTTACTATGCTACAAGATGAAGTCATGGTACCTGTAATTTTAAACCCTAGCGGGGAAGATGCCGAGCCGGTGGCGCGCCTTTCCAAGGTCGTCGATCTGCGGGGGGGCTTCGCGCGCGGTCGGCGGCGTCGAGATGCGAAACAACCACCGGCGGCGACGGACGTGCCGGCAACAACCGCCGACGGCCGGGCCGGCAACAACCGCTATGCGTTCAACCTAGCGACGGCGTGGAACAGCTCGATCGGATCTCCGGTGCCGATGAAAACGATGCATGCAATGGGAGCTAATCACGGTGATTAGCTTAGCACGTGGGACCCACCCACGTGGGGTCGTCCGTATAGATACGCCCAGGCCCCGTATACCCATACGAGTCTTGCACTCGGGCTTGGATATGGGTTTCGGCGGGCAGCACAAAAAAACCAAAATCGGGACCACCGTACCCTTCGGCGATAAGTCGCGAGTTTGGAGAGGGTGCGCACCGAAGCACACCTCAGAAGTTTAGGGTTTCCCCTCCCTGGCGGCCGGAGCAAGTATGGAGCAGCCCGGAGGCAGGATTGAAGGGAGACGGCTTTCAACTGAATCTGCTCATAGACTAGTAGCTAGTCGCTAAATGTATGTAGTGGGGACTTTTAGCAGCATGTATGCATGTGGCCTAAATGGGAGACACGGCATGCGATGTCTGCGTACCTATTAGTCAAAAAGGGGCAGACAAAATGCGCGATCGATCACCAGCGCGCGCGAGAGCGAGCGAGAGACTGTGTGGATGTATGTGTGTATGTGGGCGCACTGACACGAGCAAATCCTAAACGAGCTCGAGCTAGCTTGAAGACAAGGTGAACTAGTACCTAACCCGTATCAATATCTTCATCGCCGTTGAGACCAGGTCCCCAATGCTATCTCCTTCACATTATCGTCACCCACCTATATGCATTTTATCGCCTTCATATTTCTCGGCCGAGTGGTGTGTTAGGCAGGATCGCCTTCACAGCATCATAATTCTTCTAATCATAGGCCACATACGTCCCCGATTGGGTACTTAATCACTCACCTGAAAACAACACAAGATGATCCCACAGTTGCACTATTGCAATGAGAAATTCGATTTGATTTTTTCTTGCTGGGTATTCGACTTGATATGTACTTTTCTTTCTCTCATGAAACGGTTGTTAGCAGACTTCATCAATCAATTTTATGTGCAGACATTAGTATGAATAAATGGATAGGACAAATTTGGCACCGAATTCGTTTAGGAATTTCTTTTTTTTTTTGGAGCAACCGGCAGGAGCACTGCCTTTTCATTAAGAAGAGGGAAATTTGGTCAGTTTATAAGGGAAACTAACCGAAAACCGTACAACCCAAACACCACACACCGGCCCCGAGGCCGCGCACCACATGAGCCGACAACACTCCCGCCCTAGCAAGAGGCATCACTCAAAGAAAGCTCCCGGAGCCGCCGCTCCGACGTCCACACCGGTCCCGAGACCGCGCACACTGGCGAGAACCGAAAAACAACCGAAACACAACACACCGGCCCCGAGGCCGCGCACGCTACGAGCCGCCGACACTTCAGCAAGCAAGAAGGGACGACACTCAAAGACACAATAGATTCGGAGCCGCCGCTCCGACGTCCACGCCGGTCCCGAGACCGCGCACCCGCCTAGCCGGCAAAGCATCTGCCACGCAAAGCAAACCAAAACTTGCCTAGCGGAGTACCAGACCTCCAAGACATCGCCCCCAAGGGGGAGACGACGAAGATGCCGCCGATGCCCGCTCTAGCGAAAGCCAAAGCTTAGGTTTTCACCCGGAGACTCTGAAACTTCACACGACGAGGGAGGTGAAGGAGCTCCTCGACAATGCCTCCATCGAGGGAAACGACGTCCGAGGACGCCGACATCGCCGGCACCAACCGAAGTGGATGCAGTGCTTTCGCGCGGAGTTCACCTAAACCCAAGTCGTTGAAGCCTATCCACAAAGGCGAAGAAGATGTGCCCACGTCGCAACTCACCATCGCCGCCACACGAAGCCAACCGTGCCAGAATGCCACGGCGCTCCAGGACAAGCCCAACGGCCGCCCACGCAGTCGTGCCCTGCCGCCCGCACGGCCAGGGCAGAGTAGCAGAGACCTCCAAATCCCGGAGCCGCCGCTCCGGCCTTCACGCGCACAGCAGCAGAGCGACCACCTCATATCGACTCGCCACCCGCCGCGAGACGCCGGAGAGCGCCCCGACCACCCGAAGAGCGGCGCCGCCGCGCCGCCGTCCAAACGCCATGGCACACCTCCACCATGGCTGCAGGTGCCAGCGATGGCAACCTGCCACACACGCAGTGGCCCACCAAAGCCGCCAGGTCGCCGACGAATATGTGGCAGCTACCACACGACCACCGTGTCGAGGCATCCACGAGATCCATCGACCTCCACGCAACTTCTGCGTCGAGGCACCACCCGGCTGCCGCCCACCAACGCCACCGCATTCCCGGGGCCGCCTCCCCGGCCTTCTAGCCATCGTTACCCACGCCCAGACCCAGAAACGTGGTGGTAGAGGACCACCAAGGGCCAAGGCCGCCGCATGCCGGCGAGTAGACGCCGCATTCGCCAGCGTCGAAGACTCCCGCCGGCCGACCGGGAACGGCCAACTGAGACGCCGGACCACCCCCCGCCGGCAGGCGCACAAACGCCGGGGGACGGCGCCGGCCGTGGCGCTGCCCACGCAGCCGCCAGGACCAGGCGCAGAAGAAGAAAATTCCGGGGCCGCCGCCCCGGCGCACGCTGCCAGATCGAGCCCGGACAGGCCCAGATCTAGCCCACAGGGCCGGGCTCGAAGCAGCCGTCGGCAGCGCCGGCCGCCGCACGCCGCTGCGCGAGATCGACGCCTCCACCTTGCTGCAGAGCAGCCGCGACGCGCCCCGGAGCCGCCGCCCCGGCCTCCCCACCCCTCGCCGGCAACGCCCCACACGGGCCGGCGACCGCCAACAGAGAGACCCCCACGCCCTTTGGAGATGGGGCCGCCGCCACCGCGGCAGGGGCCAGCGGAAGCGGCGGCCGGACGGTAGTCTACTGGCGGCGCGCGATGTTTCCGCCCCCGGCGTCGCCTGGGGAGCGACGCGAGGAGTTCTTTTGGAGCATCCATAATCCATTTAAAGGCATCCAACGGATAAGGATATCCAAATCTAAACTTGACACTCGAACACCGTATAGGATATGGTATGTCAAATAGCACCCGCACGACCGTATTCACAAATTATTTAGGATTACCCGATGGTTTAGTCCAAATAATCCGATTTTTGAACGAAATTGTCGTTTCGTCGATGTTATCTTATCCCTTGTATTTGCGTCATCGCATACATATATGGACTACACATTTGTTACAACTATTTATTCTATGAGGATACATTCAGCCGCGGTAGACGAGTAGGGGGAAATTGATTTTAACCCCCCCCAGCTCGTGTGTGTGGACAACATAAGCCCCCTTGTTTGTCTTCCACTCTTTTGGCCCCCCACTTTGGCTTAATCTTTGCTACTTTCACCCTCCCACGCTGTTAGCTCTCTAATGAAACCGATTAGGGAAAAAACTGGGCTTATTACCCGAAAGTGCCCTTGTCCAAGTCATTCAAGTCACGGCAGGAGAGGCTGCCTGTTCGTATCCTTCTTATTTCCCAAGCGAGCGAAGCAGCCCGAGCCTGTCCGCCCCGTCGCCCGCCGCACCTGGCTACTCACTTAAATGGCAAATGGAATGGTCAGTTAGCTATAGTCACCGCTTTAGATGGTCATAATTGGATGTTCCCCGTGGGCGTATGGCTTTATTGAATCTGAAAATGGAGATAATTGGACTTGGTTCATGAATCAAGTGAAGAAGGCATTAGGTGACCCCACTATTTTAGCTGTTTGTACTGATGCTTGCAAGGATCTTGAAAATGCTGTCAAACGTGTCTTTCCTCAAGCTGAGCAACGTGAGTGCTTTATGCATATGTGGCACAATTTTCAGAAATATTTCCATGGCGATGTGTTTGGGCGGTTGTGGCCTGCTGCTAGGGCATACAAGGCAGAAGAATATCAACATCACATGGCAAAGGTGTATGCGGCATCTGAGAAGGTATATCCTTACCTTAGGGACTACCATAATTTGCTATGGATGAGGTGCATGTTCAACCCTGAAATTAAGTGTGACTGCATAAATAACAATCTTGTTGAGTGCTTTAATAGTTGGGTGCGAGACATCAAGGACCTGCCCATTGCTCAGCTAGCCGACAAGATTAGAGAGATGATTATGGAGCCATTTAGAAAGAGGAGAATCCTTGGAGAATAATTTGTAGGGATGATACTACCATTTGTCATACACCAATTAAATGCAAAGACTAGAGGACTAGGACATCTCAAGGCCAAAGCATCCGCTGATTGGAGTGGGGAAGTGATCAATGTTAACAAAGAGGGTGAAAGGCATGTGGTCAAACACTCACACATGAGTGTACATGCCTACAATGGCAGCACACGGGAAAGCCTTGTGACCATGCACTAGCATTCATAAATGTTTTGCAAGCTCGCAACTTTGTGAACATGGAAGATTATGTACATGAGTACTACTCGGTTAGCAGATTTAGGGCAGCATATGCAGGTGAAATTGAGCCCCTTACGGACAAGAATCAGTGGCCACATGTGGATACGGGCTTTTTGCTGCATGCACCACTTCCAACAGGCAACAAAAAGGGTGCCGGTAGAACAAGGGAACAAAGGATGAAGAGCTGGTGGGAAGGTGGATCAAGGAAGGGGTCTTTGAACAAATGCAACAAATGTTGAAAGTTGGGGCATAGAGAAGCTGGTTGTCCTACAAATGGAACCAAAAAAAGGTACACAATAATACTTGTTGTTTCTAGTTCTAACACCATTGTTCATTACAAAACCTGTTCTAATTGCTTCTTCTTGTAGGAAAACTAGCTGAAAAAAGAATACATCTCCATGGTTTGATGTTTCGGTTAGCAACATTCTTCCATCTACACCAACCAAGAGTATGAATGCTTCCACAAGTGCTAGTCCTGGACCTATCACAAGGAGCCAAGGTGCTTCCCAAACTGCTGCTACACCACCACCAAAGTCTCCAGCAAAAGGAAAGAAGAAGAAGATGACTCCAAAGAAGAAGATACTAAGTGATCTGTGAACTTGTTTGTGGCTGTTTGAACTCCTTTATTTGTTGTCTATGTGAGGTGCAAACTTGTACCGTGAGGTGCAAAGTCACTGTTATTTTGCTATCATGAACTACGTCTGAACCTTGTATAACTTAGGGCCTGTTTGGTTTCTAGTCACACTTTGCCAAGCCAAAGTTTGGCAATTTGGCATGTGTTTGGTTCTTGCCACACTTTAGAGCTGCCACACTTCACTAATCATATGGCCCACTTGTCATAGAGTGAATTTTTTGCCAACTTTTGCCACACTTTGTGGCTTCCAAAATCCTAGCCACACTTTTGTGGCTGCCACACTTGCCAAAGTTAGGCTTGGCAAACTGTGGTTGGGAACCAAACAGGCCCTTATTATCTATGCTATCGGTTGGTGATATTGTGGAACTTAATTACTACTATTGTGATTGCTATCACTTTGTATGATTGTGAAACTATTATATTTGCTGTCATTTTGTGAGTTAGTGTGAATGTTCCGTATTACAGAGAAGTTATAGCATTTTTTGTTTGAAACCTACAGATATTAACATTGTATATATGAACAGCATATTGAAGGGTATTTCTGTCTATTCATGTGCCCATTTGTTAGTTATATGTTGACAAACTTGTTAAGCATGCTAAAGGGGGTTATTAATTACAGATTAAGCCAAAGTGGGGGGCCAAAAGAGTGTTAGACAAACAAGGGGGCTTATGTTGTCGACGCACACGAGCTGTGTGGGGGGGGGTTAAAATCAATTTCCCCGACGAGTAGTACCAACGGCACTAGGTTATTAAACAATGAAACTAGATTAGATCATACCAGATCGATCGATAGCCTGCCTGCACTAGTGCAATTCAGCATCCCCGTCTAATGCTATATTAGTAGCGTGGTCAGATCCACCATCCTCGGATCTGACACATGGAACCGAAGTGCCCCTGCGCGTCGGATTCCAGATGGACGGCCAGGATCGGAGTCGTTGAAGATGACGAGCCTCGTTGTCACCACGCTTTACCTAGGAAGCGCCTGCGTGGCAGTACCACACTGGTACGTAGTACGGCAAGTGCTTTGGCGCCAGACACCAAAAAAGGCAAGGGAGCAGATCGACCAAGTGTTGTACGGGAAGCTGAGTGTGCCACGGCCGAACGGTAGTCAAACAAGCACTTCCACATGCACAGGCGGCAAGTGGAGGAAGTCAACGATTCGATGCTAGTACCGTGGTGTGGCTATGCTTTTACTGTGCTCTGTGCACGCTAGGGTTGTGGATGTTTAACATAATCGCGATACTATTCCCCCTCGGTTCTCAACTAATTCGTCTTCCGAATTTAGTCAATGTTAAATTTTATAAAATTTAATCAAGTATTTAAGAATAAATCTATGTAAAAACTATCGTATTAGAATCATTGTAAAGTTTATCTTCATATTATATGTATTTTTTTTATATTGATTCAGAAAAAACCAGGAGGTACTCTTGGTCCCAAAAATGCCTATAGTATTTATTTGTTATTTCGGTGACTCCATGAGATATTGCAACACCACCGTAATAAGACTAGCCCCAATGGGAGTATCATAAGTAGTATCATGCATGCCATGTTGGTAAAAATCTGATGTGTCACATCAATTAATGAGGTGAGAGATGAGTGTAGTATCATAATATGATACCGTATCATGACACATAAATCTAGAAAACTTCATGACAAATACATCATGTACACATATTTGCATTGAGATTCTACAAAACATTAAATATGACATAAGTATGCTACCATATTATGATACTATGCATTGTGGAGGTGGTATCATAAACTAGTATCATGTGCATGATACTAGTGTATGATACTTCCTATTGTGACTAGTCTAAGTGAGCACTGGAATTGTAGCCGCAATTGATTATATACAAAAAGTTAACCAATTGGCAAGAACGCAACACCCGCTTCAGTTAACATGTGACATCTATGAAGCTTTTACAATGTCCTAGACATCAATGCCACAATAGTCAGCGACCATCCGGCCAAAAACAGCCAAGTCCCTAGCCCCGCTAGTGATTTGGGCAATTTGGCGTGAGCAGAACGCACACATCTTCCGGGACTTGCACCGCTCTCCCGATGCTGCTGCGCGGGAGGTGTTCGACGAGGCGGCTTCTTGGGCCCTAGCTGGTTGCCGGCTGATGGCGTGTAACTCACACGTTCGTTGGGAACCCCAAGAGGAATGTATGATGCGCACAGCAGCAAGTTTTCCCTCAGAAAGAAACCAAGGTTTATCGAACCAGGAGGAGCCAAGAAGCACGTTGAAGGTTGATGGCGGCGGGTTGTAGTGCGGCGCAACACCAGAGATTCCGGCGCCAACGTGGAACCTGCACAACACAACCAAAGTACTTTGCCCCAACGAAACAGTTGAGGTTGTCAATCTCACCGGCTTGCTCGTAACAAAGGATTAACCGTATTGTGTGGAAGATGATTGTTTGCGTAAAACAAGTAGAACAAGTATTGCAGCAGATTGTATTTCAGTAAAGAGAATTGGACCGGGGTCCACAGCTCACTAGAGGTGTCTCTCCCATAAGACAAACAAGCATGTTGGGTGAACAAATTACAGTTGGGCAATTGACAAATAAAGAGAGCATGACCATGCACATACATATCATGATGAGTATAGTGAGATTTAATTGGGCATTACGACAAAGTACATAGACCGCCATCCAACTCGCATCTATGCCTAAAAAGTCCACCTTCAGAGTTATCATCCGAACCCCTCCAAGCATTAAGTTGCTAACAACGGACAATTGCATTAAGTATTGCGCGTAATGTAACTAGTGACTACATCCTTGAACATAGCACTAATGTTTTATCCCTAGTGGCAACAGCACATCCATAACCTTAGAGGTTCTTGTCACCCCTCCGCATTCACGGAGACATGAACCCACTATCGAGCATAAATACTCCCTCTTGGAGTTACTAGCATCAACTTGGCCAGAGCATCTACTAATAACGGAGAGCATGCAAGATCATAAACAACACATAGATATAAATTTGATAATCAACATAACAAGTATTCTCTATTCATCGGATCCCAACAAACACAACATATAGAATTACAGATAGATGATCTTGATCATGTTAGGCAGCTCACAAGATCCGACAATGATAGCACAATGGGGAGAAGACAACCATCTATCTACTGCTATGGACCCATAGTCCAGGGGTAGACTACTCACACATCACACCGGAGGCGACCATGGCGGCGTAGAGTCCTCCGGGAGATGAATCCCTCTCCGGCAGGGTGCCGGAGGCGATCTCCTGGATCCCCCGAGATGGGATCGGCGTTGGCGGCGTCTCCGGAAGGTTTTCCGTATCGTGGTTCTCGGTACCGGGGTTTCGTCACGGAGGCTATTTGTAGGCGGAAGGGCAGGTCAAGAGGCGGCACGGGGCCCCACACCACAGGGCCACGCGGCCAAGGGGGGCCGCGCCGCCCTAGGGTGTGGCCCCTCGTGGCCCCTCTTCGTCTCTCCTTCGGACTTCGGAAGCTTCGTGGAAAAATAGGCCCCCGGGCTTTGATTTCGTCCAATTCCGAGAATATTTCCTTACTAGGATTTCTGAAACCAAAAACAGCGAGAAAACAAGAATCGGCACTTCGGCATCTTGTTAATAGGTTAGTTCCGTAAAATGCACGAATATGACATAAAGTGTGCATAAAACATGTAGATAACATCAATAATGTGGCATGGAACATAAGAAATTATCGATACGTCGGAGACGTACGCATCCCCAAGCTTAGTTCTCGCTCGTCCCGAGCAGTAAAACGATAACACGTATAATTTCCGGAGTGACATGCCATCATAATCTTGATCATACTATTTGTAAAGCATATGTAGTGAATGCAAGTGATCAAAACAATGTATATGACATGAGTAAACAAGTGAATCATAAAGCAAAGACTTTTCATGAATAGCACTTCAAGACAAGCATCAATAAGTCTTGCATAAGAGTTAACTCATAAAGCAATAATTCAAAGTAAAGGCATTGAAGCAACACAAAAGAAGATTAAGTTTCAGCGGTTGCTTTCAACTTGTAACATGTATATCTCATGGATATTGTCAACATAGAGTAATATAATAAGTGCAATAAGCAAGTATGTAGGAATCAATGCACAGTTCACACAAGTGTTTGCTTCTTGAGGTGGAGAGAAATAGGTGAACTGATTCAACATTGAAAGTAAAAGAATTGTCCTCATAGAGGAAAAGCATCGATTGCTATATTTGTGCTAGAGCTTTGATTTTGAAAACATGAAACAATTTTGTCAACGGTAGTAATAAAGCATATGCATCATGTAAATTATATCTTATAAGTTGCAAGCCTCATGCATAGTGTACTACTAGTGCCCGCACCTTGTCCTAATTAGCTTGGACTACCGGATCATCACAATGCATTGTTTTTACCAAGTGTCACAAAGGGGTACCTCTATGCCGCATGTACAAAGGTCTAAGGAGAAAGCTCGCATTGGATTTCTCGCTATTGATTATTCTTCAACTTAGACATCCATACCGGGACAACATAGACAACAGATAATGGACTCCTCTTTTATGCATAAGCATGTAACAACAATTAATAATTTTCTCATTTGAGATTGAGGATATATGTCCAAAACTGAAACTTCCACCATGGATCATGGCTTTAGTTAGCGGCCCAATGTTCTTCTCTAACAATATGCATGCTTAACCATAAGGTGGTAGATCGCTCTTACTTCGGACAAGACGGACATGCATAGCAACTCACATGAAATTCAACAATGAATAGTTGATGGCGTCCCCGATGAACATGGTTATCGCGCAACAAGCAACTTAATAAGAGATAAAGTGCATAATTACATATTCAATACCACAATAGTTTTTAAGCTATTTGTCCCATGAGCTATATATTGCAAAGGTGATGATGGAATTTTAAAGGTAGCACTCAAGCAATTTACTTTGGAATGGCGGAAAATACCATGTAGTAGGTAGGTATGGTGGACACAAATGGCATAGTGGTTGGCTCAAGTATTTTGGATGCATGAGAAGTATTCCCTCTCGATACAAGGTTTAGGCTAGCAAGGCTTATTTGAAACAAACACAAGGATGAACCGGTGCAGCAAAACTCACATAAAAGACATATTGAAAACATTATAAGACTCTACACCGTCTTCCTTGTTGTTCAAACTCAATACTAGAAATTATCTAGACCTTAGAGAAACCAAATATGCAAACCAAATTTTAGCATGCTCTATGTATTTCTTCATTAATCGGTGCAAAGCATATGATGCAAGAGCTTAATCATGAGCACAACAATTGCCAAGTATCACATTACCCAAGACATTTATAGCAATTACTACATGTATCATTTTCCAATTCCAACCATATAACAATTTAACGAAGGAGAAACTTCGCCATGAATACTATGAGTAGAAACCAAGGACATACTTGTCCATATGCTACAGCGGAGCGTGTCTCTCTCCCATAAAGTGAATGCTGGGATCCATTTTATTCAAACAAAACAAAAAACAAAAACAAACCGACGCTCCAAGAAAAAGCACATAAGATGTGATGGAATAAAAATATAGTTTCAGGGGAGGAACCCGATAATGTTGTCGATGAAGAAGGGGATGCCTTGGGCATCCCCAAGCTTAGACGCTTGAGTCTTCTTGATATATGCAGGGGTGAACCACCGGGGCATCCCCAAGCTTAGAGCTTTCACTCTCCTTGATCATGTTGCATCATACTCCTCTCTTGATCCTTGAAAACTTCGTCCACACCAAACTCGAAACAACTCATTAGAGGGTTAGTGCACAATATAAATTGACATATTCAGAGGTGACACAATCATTCTTAACACTTCTGGACATTGCATAATGCTACTGGACATTAGTGGATCAAAGAAATTCATCCAACATAGCAAAAGAGGCAATGCGAAATAAAAGGCAGAATCTGTCAAAACAGAACAGTTCGTATTGACGAATTTTAAAATGGCACCAGACTTGCTCAAATGAAAATGCCCAAATTGAATGAAAGTTGCATACATATCTGGGGATCATGCACGTAAATTGTCTTAATTTTCTGAGCTACCTACAGGGAGGTGGACCCAGATTCGTGACAGCAAAGAAATCTGGAACTCGTGCAGTAATCCAAATCTAGTACTTACTTTTCTATCAACGGCTTAACTTGGCACAACAAAACACAAAACTAAGATAAGGAGAGGTTGCTACAGTAGTAAACAACTTCCAAGACACAAAATAAAAACAAAATACTGTAGGTAAAAACATGGGTTGTCTCCCATAAGCGCTTTCTTTAACGCCTTTCACCTAGGCGCAGTAAAGTGTGTATCAAGTATTATCAAGAGACGAAGTGTCAACATCATAATTTGTTCTCATAATAGAATCAAAAGGGTACTTCATTCTCTTTCTAGGCAAGTGTTCCATACCTTTCTTGAGAGGAAATTGATATTTTATATTACCTTCCTTCATATCAATGATAGAACCAACGAGTTCAAGAAAAGGTCTTCCCAATATAATGGGACAAGATGCATTGCATTCAATATCCAAGACAACAAAATCAACGGGAACAAGGTTATTGTTAACGGTAATGCGAACATTATCAAACTTACCCAAAGGTTTCTTTGTAGAATGATCAGCAAGATTAACATCCAAATAACAATTTTTCAGCGATGGCAAGTCAAGCATATCATAAATTTTCTTAGGCATAACAGAAATACTTGCACCAAGATCACATAAAGCATTACAATCAAAATCTTTAACCTTCATCTTAATGATGGGCTCCCAACCATCCTCTAGCTTTTTAGGAATAGAGGCTTCACGCTCTAGTTTCTCTTCTCTAGCTTTTATGAGAGCATTTGTAATATGATGCGTGAAAGCCAAATTTATAGCACTAGCATTAGGACTTTTAGCAAGTTTTTGCAAGAACTTTATAACTTCAGAGATGTGGCAATCATCAAAATTCAAACCATTATAATCTAAAGCAATGGGATCATCATCACCAATGTTGGAAAAAATTTCAGCAGCTTTATCACAGTGCAATTTCAGCAGCTTTAGCAGTTTCAGTAGCTTTTTCGCGCTTTGCATTAGAAGTGGAAACATTGCTAACACCAATTCTTTTATTAGTATGAGTAGGAGGTGAAGCAACATGTGTAGTATTAGCATTACTAGTGGTGGTAATAGTCCAAACTTTAGCTACATTCTTCTCTTTAGCTAGTTTTTCATTTTCTTCTCTATCCCACCTAGCACGCAGTTCAGCCATTAATCTTATATTCTCATTAATTCTAACTTGAATGGCATTTGCTGTAGTAGTAATTTTATTATGATGATTCTCATTAGGCAAAACTTTTGATTTCAAAAGATCAACATCAGCAGCAAGACTATCGACTTTAGAAGCAAGTATATCAATTTTCCCAAGCTTTTCTTCCACAGATTTGTTAAAAGCGGTTTGCGTACTAATAAATTCCTTAAGCATGGCTTCAAGTCCAGGGGTGAATTCCTATTATTGTTGTAAGAATTCCCATAAGAATTACCATAGCCGTTGCCATTATTATAAGGATATGGCCTATAGTTGTTACTAGAATTGTTCCGGTAAGCATTGTTGTTGAAATTACTATTTTTAATGAAGTTTACATCAACATGTTCTTCTTGTGCAACCAATGAAGCTAATGGAACATTATTAGGATCAATATTAGTCCTATCATTCACAAGCATAGACATAATAGCATCAATCTTATCACTCAAGGAAGAGGTTTCTTCGTCGAATTTACCTTCTTACCTTGTGGAGCTCTTTCCGTGTGCCATTCAGAGTAGTTGATCATCATATTATCAAGAAGCTTTGTTGCTTCACCAAGAGTGATGGACATAAAGGTACCTCCAGCAGCTGAATCCAATAAATTCCGTGAAGAAAAATTTAGTCCTGCATAGAAGGTTTGGATGATCATCCAAGTAGTCGACTCCATGGGTTGGGCAATTTTTAACCGAGAGATTTCATTCTTTCCCAAGCTTGAGCAACATATTCAGTATCTAATTGTTTAAAATTCATTATGCTACTCCTCAAAGATATAATTTTAGCAGGGGGATAATATCTACCAATAAAAGCATCCTTGCATTTAGTCCATGAATCAATACTATTCTTAGGCAGAGATAGCAACCAATCTTTAGCTCTTCCTCTTAATGAGAAAGGGAACAATTTTAGTTTAATAATATCACCATCTACATCTTTATATTTTTGCATTTCACATAGTTCAACAAAATTATTAAGATGGGCAGCAGCATCATCGAACTAACACCGGAAAATTGCTCTCGCATAACAAGATTCAAGAAAGCAGTGTTTAATTTCAAAGAATTCTGCTGTAGTAGCAGTGTGGAGCAATAGGTGTGCATAAGAAATCATTATTATTTGTGGTTGTGAAGTCACACAACTTAGTATTTTCAGCGTTGGCCATTTTAGCAACAGTAAATAAAGCAAACTAGATAAAGTAAATGCAAGTAAACTAATTTTTTTGTGTTTTTGATATAGCAAACAAGATAACAAGTAAAGTAAAACTAGCAACTAATTTTTTTTTGTATTTTGATTTAGTGCAGCAAACAAAGTAGTAAATAAAACTAAGCAAGACAAAAACAAAGTAAAGAGATTAAGAAGTGGAGACTCCCTTGCAGCGTGTCTTGATCTCCCGGCAACGGCGCCGTAAAAATATGCTTGATGGCGTGTAACTCACACGTTCGTTGGGAACCCCAAGAGGAAGGTATGATGCGCACAAGCAGCAAGTTTTCCCTCGTAAAGAAACCAAGGTTTATCGAACCAGGAGGAGCCAAGAAGCACGTTGAAGGTTGATGGCGGCGGGATGTAGTGTTGCGCAACACCAGGGATTCCGGCGCCAACGTGGAACCTGCACAACACAACCAAAGTACTTTGCCCCAACGAAACAGTGAGGTTGTCAATCTCACCGGCTTGCTGTAACAAAGGATTAACCGTATTGTGTGGAAGATGATTGTTTGCAGAAAACAGTAGAACAAGTATTGCAGCAGATTGTATTTCAGTAAAGAGAATTGGACCGGGGTCCACAGTTCACTAGAGGTGTCTCTCCCATAAGACAAACAGCATGTTGGGTGAACAAATTACAGTTGGGCAATTGACAAATAAAGAGAGCATGACCATGCACATACATATCATGATGAGTATAGTGAGATTTAATTGGGCATTACGACAAAGTACATAGACCGCCATCCAACCGCATCTATGCCTAAAAAGTCCACCTTCAGGTTATCATCCGAACCCCTCCAGCATTAAGTTGCTAACAACGGACAATTGCATTAAGTATTGCGCGTAATGTAACTAGTGACTACATCCTTGAACATAGCACTAATGTTTTATCCCTAGTGGCAACAAGACATCCATAACCTTAGAGGTTCTTGTCACCCCTCCAGCATTCACTGAGACATGAACCCACTATCGAGCATAAATACTCCCTCTTGGAGTTACTAGCATCAACTTGGCCGGAGCATCTACTAATAACGGAGAGCATGCAAGATCATAAACAACACATAGATATAACTTTGATAATCAACATAACAAGTATTCTCTATTCATCGGATCCCAACAAACGCAACATATAGAATTACCGATAGATGATCTTGATCATGTTAGGCAGCTCACAAGATCCGACAATGATAGCACAATGGGGAGAAGACAACCATCTAGCTACTGCTATGGACCCATAGTCCAGGGGTAGACTACTCACACATCACACCGGAGGCGACCATGGCGGCGTAGAGTCCTCCGGGAGATGAATCCCCTCTCCGGCAGGGTGCCGGAGGCGATCTCCTGGATCCCCCGAGATGGGATCGGCGTTGGCGGCGTCTCTGGAAGGTTTTCCGTATCGTGGTTCTCGGTACTGGGGGTTTCGTCACGGAGGCTATTTGTAGGCGGAAGGGCAGGTCAAGAGGCGGCACGGGGCCCCACACCACAGGGCCGCGCGGCCAAGGGGGGGGGCGCGCCGCCCTAGGGTGTGGCCCCCTCGTGGCCCCTCTTCGTCTCTCCTTCGGACTTCTGGAAGCTTCGTGGAAAAATAGGCCCCCGGGCTTTGATTTCGTCCAATTCCGAGAATATTTCCTTACTAGGATTTCTGAAACCAAAAACAGCAGTAAAATAGCAACCGGCACTTCGGCATCTTGTTAATAGGTTAGTTCCAGAAAATGCACGAATATGACATAAAGTGTGCATAAAACATGTAGATAACATCAATAATGTGGCATGGAACATAAGAAATTATCGATACGTCGGAGACGTATCACCGGCACATACGATGTCGCGAGTAGTCCCGTGTATGTTTCTTTAGGGCGTTGCCCTACCGTGTTCCATGTAAACTCGAGTTCCTTGTAACTCTCTGCTTCTATCAATACAAAAGCGCAACCCTTTTGCATGGTTTAAAAAAAACAATAGTCAACGACCATAAAACCAATATATACTATGTGCTTCACTCCTTCTTCCCTTCTCCTCAAGAAACATGCGGTAAGGGAGGCAACCTTGTTTCCCTACTCTCCGTCGTTAAGGGTACATGTCCTCTCTCTCCCCCGCTTGTTGCTCTGGCGGTAGGAGGGAGGGGAGCTAGTTCCTCTGTTCTAGCTTGGTAGTTAGGGTTAGGGTTAGTATCATGGGAAAAAATAGCGCGCTATTCCAACGCTAATAGCACGCTATAGCATATCTGGAGAGCCGACGCTACGCTATTTCGGCGCTATAGCGCGCTATTCGCGTTAATAGCACGCTATAGCATGGTAATAGCGTATTTTTAGATCCACGCCATTTTGTTATAGCACGCTATTTTTTTCCTTGGTTAGTATGCTGAAGTGAGTTATTGGGGTTGCAGGAGCGATACCCGGCTAGCGAATAAATCTATCTCGACTCCACTCCAACTCCAGCGATGCCCTTCACGGTGGCGTCTAGAAGTTGATAGCATCGTGTGCATGCCGATCCTTCAGATAATCAATGCTAAGGTTTGTGTATCGTTTCATCGAGGGAGTGTGAAACGATGAATCTATCTGATATGTATGTCTTCCTGCACTATCCCCATTGCTGAGTTGTTGTCTTGGGCGCCATGGTGGAGCGAGGATGATTTATTCAAGAGTTTGTTGCGACATGTGTTGTGGTGGCGCCGATGTGCGGCTAAAGACGGTGAGCTGATGTCTACGTTCCCCCTCCTTTCCTGTAGACAGTGTTGGGCCTCCAAGAGCAGAGGTTTGTAGAACAGCAGCAAGTTTTCCCTTAAGTGGATACCCAAGGTTTATCGAACTCAGGGAGGAAGAGGTCAAAGATATCCCTCTCATGCAACCCCGCAACCACAAAGCAAGAAGTCTCTTGTGTCCCCAACACACCAAATAGGTGCACTAGTTCGGCGAAGAGATAGTGAAATACAGTGGTATAAATATATATGAGCAAGTAGTAACGGTGCCGTAAAATAGCTTGTCGGGCGTGTAGTTGATGGTGGTAGTATTGTAGCAGTAGTAACGCAAAGTAAAACAATAAACAAGCAAGAGTAACTCAGCAGTATTTAGGAACAAGGCCTAGGGATTATACTTTCACTAGTGGACACTCTCAACATTGATCACATAACAGAATAGATAAATGCATACTCTACACTTTTGTTGGATGATGAACGCATTGCGTAGGATTACACGAACCCTCAATGCCGGAGTTAACAAGCTCCACAATTTGTTCATATTTTAGTAACCTTTAGTGTAAGATAGATCAACAGACTAAACCGAGTACTAGCATAGCATGCACACTGTCACCTTCATGCATATGTAGGAGGAATAGATCACATCAATAATATCATAGCAATAGTTAACTCCATAATCTACAAGAGATCATGATCATAGCATAAACCAAGTACTAACACGGTGCACACACTGTCACCATTACACACGTGTAGGAGGGATAGAACTACTTTAATAACACATCACTAGAGTAGCATATAGATAAATTGTGATACAAACACATTGCAATCATAAAGAGATATAAATAAGCACCTCACTATGCCATTCAACAAGTGAATAAGTATTCCGTGAAATCTAGCCTAAGAGACCCACACGGTGCACACACTCGTCACCTTTACACACGTGGGACGAGGAGTCTCCTGGAGATCACATAAGTAAAACTCACTTGACTAGCATAATGACATCTAGATTACAAGCATCATCATATGAATCTCAATCATGTAAGGCAGCTCATGAGATTATTGTATTGAAGCACATAGGAGAGAGATGAACCACATAGCTACCGCGTACAGCCCCGAGCCTCGATGGAGAACTACTCCCTCCTCATGGGAGCAACAAGCGGTGATGAAGATGGCGGTGGAGATGGCAGCGGTGTCGATGGAGAAGACTTCCGGGGCACTTCCCCGCTCCGGCAGGGTGCCGGAACAGAGATCCTGTCCCCCAGATCTTGGCTTCGCGATGGCGGCGGCTCTGGAAGGTTTTCGTGGTTTTCGTCAATTGGTGTAGGGTTTTCTGATCCAGGGGCTTCTTATAGGCGAAGAGGCGGCGCAGGAAGGTCGAAGGGGGGCCCACACCCTAGGGGGGCGCGCCCCCCCCCCTAGGCCGCGCCGGGGTGTGGTGTGGTGGCCCTGCCTCCCTTCTCTGGCGGTTCTCGTGTGTTCTGGATGCTTCCGGGTAAAATAGGAACCTGGGCGTTGATTTCGTCCGATTCCGAGAATATTTCGTTACTAGGATTTCGAAACCAAAAACAGCAGTAAAACGAGAACCGGCACTTCGGCATCTTGTTAATAGGTTAGTTCCAGAAAATGCACGAATATGACATAAAGTGTGCATAAAACATGTAGATAACATCAATAATGTGGCATGGAACATAAGAAATTATCGATACGTCGGAGACGTATCATGAGCCTAAAGCATGGAAGGTGTTCAGAGGATTACGGATATGGCATGTTGCCGAGATTACTCGAGGATGTTTCGTAACTCCTTTTGTAGGGATTCGTTGCATAGAAAACAAAAATTTTCCTACCGCGAGAACGCAATCCAAGCCAAGATGCAATCTAGAAGACTGGAGCAACGAGGGGTTGAACGAGACTCACCCTTGAAGATTTCCAAAGCCTACAAAATGAGGCTCTTGTTGCTGCGGTAGACGATCACTTGCCGCTTTCAAAAGCGCGTAGAAGATCTTGACGGTGCCACAATCGGGCAGCACCTCCGTACTCGGTCACACGTTCGGTGTTGATGAAGACGACGTCCTTCTCCCCGTTCCAGCGGGCAGCGAAAGTAGTAGCTCCTCCTTGAATTCGGCAGCACGACGACGTGGTGGCGGTGGCGATGGAGATCTCCGGCGGAGCTTCGCTAAGCGTTGCGGGAGAGGGTGAGGAGTGGGGCGGCTAGGGTTTGGGGAGAGGGGGTGGCCGACCTCCTTGGGGTGCGGCCAAGGTGGTGGTGTTGTGGTGGCCGCCCCCCTCCCCTTGGCCCCTCATTATATAGGTGGAACCCCCAAGTGTTGGACTAGTCTTCGAATAAGACCCCAACCCAAAACCTTCCATGTGTAGGGAAACCTACCCAAGGTGGGATTCCCACCTCAAGTGGGACTCCCACCCTTCCATGAGGGGGAGGGGTGGCCGGCCCCCTTGGTGGAGTCCACCTTGGACTCCCCCCTCTAGGGTTGGCAGGCCATGGGTGGTGGAGTCCCTTCGGGACTCCGCCTTCCAAAGTGATTTCTTCCGGACTTTTCTAGAACCTTCCATAAAATCACCGGGTCATTTTTTTCAAACTTATAAAATGACTTCCTATATATGAATCTTATTCTCCGGACCATTCCGGAACTCCTCGTGATGTCCGGGATCCCATCCGAGACTTCGAACAATACTTCGAACTCCATTCCATATTGAAGTTCTACTAATACGACATCAAACCTTAAGTGTGTCACCCTACGGTTCGCGAACTATGTAGACATGGTTGAGAACTCTCTCCGACCAATAACCAATAGCGGGATCCGGAGATCCATAATGGCTCCCACATATTCAACGATGACTTAGTGATCGAATGAACCATTCACATACGATACCGATTCCCTTTGTCACGCGATATTTTACTTGTCCGAGGTTTGATCATCGGTATCTCTCTATACCTTGTTCAACCTCGTCTCCTGACAAGTACTCTTTACTCGTACCGTGGTATGTGGTCTCTTATGAACTATTCATATGCTTGCAAGCTATTTAGACGACATTCCACCGAGAGGGCCCATAGTATATCTATCCGTCATCGGGATGGACAAATCCCACCGTTGATCCATATGCCTCAACTCATACTTTCCGGATACTTAATCCCCCTTTATAACCACCCATTTACGCAATGGGCGTTTGATGTAATCAAAGTACCTTTCCGGTATAAGTGATTTACATGATCTCATGGTCGAAAGGACTAGGTAACTATGTATCGAAAGCTTATAGCAAATAACTTAGTGACGTGATCTTATGCTACGCTTAATTGGGTGTGTCCATTACATCATTCATATAATGATATAACCTTGTTATTAATAACATCCAATGTTCATGATTATGAAACTAATCATCTATTAATCAACAAGCTAGTTAAGAGGCTTACTAGGGACTCATTGTTGTTTACATAACACACATGTATCAATGTTTCGGTTAATACAATTATAGCATGGTATATAAACATTTATCATAAACACAAAGATATATAATAACCACTTTTATTATTGCCTCTTGGGCATATCTCCAACAAGTCTCCCACTTGCACTACGAGTCAATAATCTAGATTACATTGTAAGGTACCTAACACCCATGGCATTCTCGGTGTTGGTCATGCTTTGCCCTAGGGAGAGCTTTAGTCAATGGATCTCGCTACATTCGGATCAGCTGTGTACTTTGCAAATCTTTACTTCTCCATCTTCGATGTACTCGCGAATCGAGTGATAACGCAGCTTGATATGCTTCATCCTCTTGTGTGACCTTGGTTCTCGTGCATTGGCGATGGCACCCATGTTGTCACAAGTAGATGACTAGTGGGTCCAATGCACTAGGAACCACACCGAGCTCTATAATGAACCTCTTCATCCATACCGCTTCCGATGAAGCCTCCGAAGCCGCTATGTACTCGATTCCGTTGAAGACTTTGCCACCGTGCACCGCTTCGAGCTTGCCCAGCTCATCGCAAAGCACCATTCAATATAAACACGTACCCAGACTGTGACTTAGAGTCATCAGGATCAGTGTTCCAACTTGCACCGGTGTAACTGGTTACAACGAGCTCTTGGTCACCTTCATAACAAAGAAACATATCCTTAGTTCTTTTCAAGTACTTCAGGATATTCTTGACCGCTGTCAAGTGTTCCATTCCTGGATCACTTTGATATCTGCTAGTCAAACTAACAGCATGTGCTATATCCGGTCTCGTACATAGCATGGCATACATGATAGAGCCTACTGCCGAGGCATAGGGGATCTGAATCATCCTTTCTCTTTCTTCTGCCGTAGCCGGACCTGAGTCTTACTCAAGACCTTGCCTGGTAACATAGGTAAGAATCCTTTCTTACTTTCGTCCATTCTAAACTTCTTTAGAATCTTGTCCAGGTATGTACCCTGTGATAGCCCTATTAGACGTCTTGATCTATCTCTATAAATCTTGATGCCTAATATATACGATGCTTCACCAAGATCTTTCATTGAAAAACTATTATTCAAATAACCTTTTACACTGCTTAATAGTTCTATATCATTCCCAATCAATAATATGTCATCTACATATAATATCAGGAACGCTACAGAGCCCCCACTCACTTTCTTGTAAATACAGGCCTCTCCATGACACTGTGCAAACCCGAAGTCTTTGATCACCTTATCAAAGCGTCGGTTCCAACTTCTAGATGCTTGCTTCAGTCCATAAATTGAACGCTGAAGTTTGCATACCTTGTCAGCATTTTTAGGATCGACAAAACCTTTGGGTTGTACCATATACAACTCTTCCTCAATGTCTCCATTAAGGAACGCCGTTTTGACATCCATCTGCCAAATCTCATAATCGAAAAATGCAGCTATTGCTAACAAAATCCTCATAGATTTTAGCTTCGCTACAGGTGAGAAAGTCTCATCGTAGTCAACACCTTGAATTTGTCGGAAACCCTTTGCGACAAGTCGAGCTTTATAGACAGTAATATTACCATCAGCTTCTGTTTTTCTTTTGAAGATCCATTTATTCTCGACAGCCCTTGCGGCTATCGTGTAAGTCTACCAAAGTCCACACTTTGTTATCATACATGGATCCCATTTCGGATTTCATGGCTTCTTGCTATTTGTTGGAATCTGGGCTCATCATCCCTTCTTCATACGTCGCAGGGTCTTCATCATTGTTGTCCACAATCATGACATTTAGACAAGGATCATACCAATCAGGAGTGGCACGTTCCCTTGTCGACCTGCGAGGTTCAGTAGCTATCTCGTTCGAAGTTTCATGATCATTATCATTAGCTTCCTCTGTTGTTGGTGTAGGCGGCACATGAATAACTTCCGGTACTGCGCTACTCTGATCAATGAGTGAAGATTCAGTAATCTCGTCGAGTTCTACTTTTCTTCCAGTCACTTCTTTAGTGAGAAATTCTTTCTCAAGAAAGTTTTCGTTCTTAGCAACAAAGATTTTGCCTTCGGATCTGTGATAGAAAGTGTACCCTGTAGTTTCCTTAGGGTATCCTATGAAGACGTATTTCTCCGCTTTGGGTTCTAGCTTGTCCGGTTGTAACTTTTTTACATAGGCTTCGCAACCCCAAACTTTAAGGAACGACAGCTTAGGTTTCTTATTAAACCATAATTCATACGGTGTCGTTTCAACGGATTTAGATGGTGCCCTATTTAAAGTGAATGCAACTGTATCTAATGCATAACTCCAAAATGATAACGATAAATCAGTAAGAGACATCATAGAACGAACCATATCTAAGAGAGTTCGATTACGACGTTCGGACACACCGTTTCGTTGTGGTGTTCCCGGCGGTGTCAATTGTGAAAGTATTCTGCATTTCTTTAAATGCATGCCAAACTCATAACTCAGATATTCACCTCCGCGATCAGATCGTAGAAATTTAATCTTCTTGTTACGTTGATTTTCTACTTCACTTTGGAATTCCTTAAACTTCTTGAAATTTTCGGATTTATGTTTCATGAAATAGATATACCCATATCTACTCAGATCATCTGTGAAGGTTAGAACATAACGTTATCCACCGCGTGATGCTACACTCATTAGTCCGCACACATCGGTATGTATGATTTCCAACAAGTCTGTAGCTCGCTCCATCATACCAGAGAATGGAGTCTTAGTCATTTTTCTCATTAGACATGCTTCGCATTTATCAAGTGACTCAAAGTCAAGTGATTCAAGTAATCCATCGGTATGGAGTTTCTTCATGTGTTTCACTCCAATATGACCAAGACGACAGTGCCACATATAAGTAGAATTATCATTCAATTTAATTCGCTTAGCATCAATGCTATGAATATGTGTATCACTACTATCGAGATCTAACAGAAATAAATCATTCTTTTCAGGTGCTCGACCATAAAAGATATTATTCATAAAAATAGAACAACCATTATTCTCATACTTGAATGAATAACCGTCTTGCATTAAACAAGATCCAGATATAATGTTCATGCTCAACGCGGGTATAAAATAACAATTATTGAGGTTTAAAACTAATCCCGAAGGTAGATGTAGAGGAAGTGTGCCGACAGCAATCACATCGACTTTGGATCCATTTCCAACGCGCATCGTCACTTCATCCTTCAATAGTCTTCGTTTATTCTTTAGTTCCTGTTTCGAGTTACAAATATGAGCAACCGAACCAGTATCAAATACCCAGGTACTAGTACGAGAACCAGTAAGATAAACATCTATAACATGTATATCAGATATACCTTCTTTCTTCTTCTTGACAAGGCCGCTCTTCAGATCAGCCAAATACTTGGAGCAATAACACTTCCAGTGTCCCTTCTCCTTGCAGTAATATCACTCAGCATCAGGCTTAGGACCATTCTTAGGTTTCATAGGAGGCGTGGCAGCTTTCTTGCCACCCTTCTTGAAATTTACCTTTAGACTTGCCCTGTTTCTTGAAACGGGTGGTCTTGTTGACCATCAACACTTGGTGCTCTTTCTTGATCTCAATCTCAGCAGATTTTAGCATGGCGAAGAGTTCAAGTAACTCTTTGTTCATGTTCTGCATATTGTAGTTCATCACAAAGTTCTTGTAACTAGGTGGCAGTGATTGAAGGACACGATTAATCCCCAGTCTGTTAGGAATCACTATGGCTATTAAGGTGGGCAAGTGAACCATCATTTTGGCCCACCTCATGCAAAGAAATCTTTTCACACAACTTAGGAAAAAGGAGAGAGATGCATGCGTTGTGGCTAGGAGTAAATCTAGAAGGCAATTAATAAGGAAATGAAATAAAAGCAGACCTTATTCCTTAGGTGTTTTGGAACAAATAGTTTTTCACAAGGAGCCTAGAATACCGGATCGGAGGGAGTAGTAACCTAGACTAGTAACATATGTCATGTTACTAGTCTAAATTACTCCCCACTAAGTCGCTAATTTCACTTGCTTGATGGCTTATATCCACTTTCACCTCTTAATTGGGGTAAAGTTGCTATAAACAACTCATCTGTTATAATGTGGAATTAAATGTTTTTCATCACTAAAGCAAGAAGTAGATAAAGGAAACCATACGGTTGCCTCTATACTGGTTTATTGAGACTCTAATTGTTTTCTAAACATATCAAAAAATAGGCATAATTTTGGAGTAATTACTTGAATTAATTTTTGGCAATCAGGGCCTCCGTCTTCTTTTAACTCAGGGGTCTTTGAATGGCTATATGAAAAAAGGATTGGTCTGTGATGAATTAATTGCATGCAAACTCTATGGCCTTCCGTATGGAAAATGAGGTATTTTGAGCCGTTTTTTCGTCTGTTAGGGCTTGACTTGGTCGCAGGGCATGAAAATTTGTTACCTAGCAACCAAAAAAAAAAACACGTTACATTTTCCGGCCGAAGGGTTAACAGGATCAAAGTAGGCAAATCGGGCGGCCAGATTTCACGGGCGTTTCCGCTATTTCCGTGCGAAGAAACCCAACGAGATTTGACTTGCGTTGACAGCCCGTCAGTCCACCACCAATCCCAAACCCCCGAGCGATTCCGGTGCCGTCGAGGTGGAGGCGGAGGTGGAGCCCCCAATCCGCAGAGATTCAAAAAGAGATCGCCCAACTCACTTGGTTTCGCTCCCAACCCACCGCCACCACCACCAAGCGCTCGCCGTCGCCGCCACCGCCACTACCTCGCCTCCTCCCCCGCCCTACAAAACAACCCGCCGCGGCGCGGTTCACCCGCAACCCACCGGCCGGGTCGCTCCGTTCTCAAAACCCCCAACCGCCTCCCGCTCCCGCCGCGTGCGGGCGCGAGCGATCGGATATGAAGGGCGCGGCCGCGTGGAGGGGCCACGGCGGCGTGGCGGCGGCCGTGGCGGACCACCTCGGCGCGAGCGGCGGCGCGCGGAGGGCCAGGCTCTGCCTCTACGGCGTCGCGCTCGCCTTCGCGCTCTTCGCCGCCTTCCTCGCCTTCGCGCCCTCGCTCCCAGCCCCCTCGCCGTCCTCGCCCGCCTCCGCCGCGTGGCTCGGCGGCTTCCTCGCCTCCGCCTCGCCCTACCGCGCGCAGGTCTCGGGCTTCTTCTCCTCCCTCTTCCCCGCCAACTCCTCCTCCCCGGCAATTCCCGGCGGCGTTGTCGCGCCGAGGCGGAGCGGGCCGAGCGGTGGCGGTGGCGGGTTCCAGGAGAGCGGCGGGCGAGCGGGGACCAACGGGTCCGGTGCGGGTGTGCCCGCCGAGCGATCGGGAAGCGGAGGCGGCAGCGATTCGGGAGGAGTTCGCACCGACATCTCCGCCTCCGTTAATGCTACTGCTTCCGCCGCGCGGTCCAACGCGCCGCCCAACGATCACGTGCTCGACAATCCCGCGGCCAGTAATTCCTCAGGGACTGCTGGTGCTGACGCGAAGGCCGGGGCTGGACTCCGCGGCGACATCTCCGCCTCGGGTAACGGTACTGCTTCGGCGGCGCAGAGCAACGCGCCGCCCCATGATCACGTGGGAGGCGGCGGTGGCGTGAGCAGTAATTCCACAGGGATCGCCGGTGCTGCGAGCAGTAAATCCAAGGCTGGTGTCACGATCGGCGGTTCTGCCCAGAATGGCACCACGCCGACAGTAGGAGCGCCAATTCAGGCCATCAATAGCTCCGGGGCGAATGCAAGTTCAGCGGAACCCCCAACGAGCAACGGGACAGCTGTCCCCTTCATCAGCCAGACCGGGAGCGGAGTTTCAGCGGCGATGCACGGCAACGGCGACGCGCCGCCGAGAAGAGGGGATCCCAGCAAGAAGCGCGCTGCCCAGGATTCGGCGGCCGGCAGCAACCAGAAGCAGAGCACACGCAGAGGTGCTGCTGCTCCTGCAGCTTCAGCAGGTGGAAGCAGCAACAGTACGAGGAATCTGCGGAAGGAAACGACTGCGACGTCTTCTCAGAGGAGCGCCGGCAACAGCAGCGCGGTGCCGGTAATGGCGAATGTGCCGCCGGCGAAAGGGGCCGGCGGTGGCCAGAACAAGGAGTATTCGGTGGAGGAGATGGGCAGGTGTGACATGTTCTACGGGAACTGGGTCCGGGACGACTCGTACCCTCTCTACCCGCCGGGATCCTGCCCTCACGTCGACGAGTCCTTCAACTGCTTCCTCAACGGCCGCCCCGATAAGGATTACCAGCGGCTCCGGTGGAAGCCCAGCGGGTGCAGCATCCCGAGGTGAGCCATGCTTAATTACCTGAATTACTTGCTTATTATCTGCCATGAACGATCGATCGATTTGCTGCCATGGAACATACCTGTTTCTGTTTCCACGACTAAAACTTGTTGCGAATATTCCATCTCCGTTAGTCTCCCGTCAATGGACTGCTGTTAAACCCCTTTGGCATGTGACTATTTTCTGCAAATTCCAAAAGTACCCTCACCCCGCACCCTCACCTCACCGCGCTCCACCGCGCGCGAATGGCGGTGCCCGCGTCGCCGGCAACCCGTCCGGCGCCGGCGCCCCTCCGATATGACCCTTCCTCACCTTTGAGAACCATTCCCGTGTATCTCCAGTTTCTCCCCCACTCGCCTCTCCGGCGGCCCAAACCCTAACCCTGGAAAGACGGCGCGGCGATCTATTCGCCCACGCCGGCGACGAAGAAGAAGGAAGCGTCCATGTCGGCTTCCTCGGTGAGCACCCTAGACCGAGCGCCGCCGATACCAAGTGTTTGTTCCTTCCTTCCCTAGGTAATTCCTGGTGGCATTAGGTCGTCTGAAACCTTGCAAGTGTTGATTTGATAGTTTAGTTAGTAAATAATATAGTTGAAAGCATTAAGATGGGCCTTATAGATAAGAGAAAATTACAGAGGAGCCAGGATAATAGAAAACTGAAGTCACTGGCTTCTTTCCAATCAAATCGTTCCTCTCTAGTCTTGTGGCGTAGTGTCACTTGCTTTGGTCTTGCTTGTCTGCTCATGTGAAACCATAATCAATATGCATGCTGTGATTGGATGGATATAAACCCACACCATACATGATACAGCTATGCTCCAAGAATTGCAGTTGCAGTTGCATACTGAATGTTTCCGTTGCGAAAATGTTGTTTGCTGTTAGTGAGACTGTTCTGGCGGGATAGCACTCTGCTGCTGGGTTGTTCATCCCTGAGGGGAGCTTCTGCCGCTGGGTGTTCGTATCACGTTTGCGAAAACAGATCTTACCACTTTGTCAGCTTTCTTAATTGGAAGCTGGGGGCTGTGGCCCTTCACTCGAAAAATACTGTATATTTCCTGAATCCTGATCCATGTTCATAGAAATCCAAACCCAAGGTATCCATTTCTTGCAACATTTTAGTAATCCATTAACCTTTAGTACCTGTGTACGTAGTTAATGCGCATGTGTGTTGGTTCATCATCTGGTTCTAAAATTCTGATCCAACAAGTTGCAGTTGGCTAAGGAACTAATGGCGCTGGCTGTTGGTCATCAGTATGGTACAGCCTGCTATTTTAGAATCTTTTAAATGGGTGTTGTCACATATAACAGAGACATGTTGCAGACTTGCTGTACAAATATTTGTTTACATGGCAGAGGGCAGAACTGTCCTCATACCAAGACTGCACACCCTTTGGTTGTTAGTTCACCGTCATGGCAAAGTCACAAGAAGTTGTGTATGGCATATGAGCTGTGTGTTTGTTTGATGCCAGTTAACCAATTTTCTTTTACTTGAACACCCATGCAGTTTGTGTGAATTCAGTCTGTTCTTTTTGCGTGACAAATTCAGTTATGTGATGGCATGATACTGATGCTTATGTTAGGTTGAATCCAACTGATATGTTGGAGAGGCTGAGGGGAAAGAGACTGGTGTTTGTTGGTGATTCACTCAACAGGAACATGTGGGAATCACTTGTTTGTATCTTGAGAAATTCTATCAAAGACAAGAGGAAAGTGTTTGAGGTATCTGGGAACCACAAGTTCAGGGCTGAGGGCTCATACTCTTTTTTATTTCAGGTATGCAACACTTCTCATATGCCCATTCTTTGGCTTCCTTTTCTTGAGAATGCAGCAGGAGATATTTTGCTATTTGTGCTTGTTTGATCATTTGAGGTGGAAACTTATGTGCTAAATTCATGTTGTATAGGATTACAATTGCACTGTGGAGTTCTTCCGGTCCCCTTTCCTTGTTCAGGAGTTGGAGGTTCCTCTCAAACATGGAAAGGTCAAGGAAACTCTTAGGCTTGACAAAATCGACCGGTCTTCCTCAAGGTACAAGAATGCAGATATTATTGTCTTCAATACTGGGCATTGGTGGACACATGAGAAAACTTCTCTAGGGTAAGCTTTTATTTCCACAGTCTGATTCAGTAAATTGCTCATGCCATGTGTCTGCATTTCAAGTCTTTCTTACTGTTCCATTGTCAAATGTGCTACAGGAAAGATTACTATCAGGAAGGCGACCAAGTATACCGTGAGCTGAATGTGCATGATGCCTACCGGAGAGCTCTAAACACCTGGGCCAAGTGGGTTGATTCAAATGTGAATCCCAAGAAAACAACCGTCTTTTTCAGAGGCTACTCGGCCTCCCACTTCAGGTTCGCACACCCTTAGTACGAACTCCTGTAAAGTCAGTTTGCCATGACATATCAGTATATGAGTTACTGATGTTTGGAAATGTCTCCCTGTATTTGTGTTGTGCAGTGGGGGGCAATGGAATTCTGGCGGCAGCTGTGACAAGGAGACTGAGCCGATAACAAACGAGCAGTACCTCATACCATACCCACAGAAGATGAGCATTCTGGAGGAGGTGCTCCATGGGATGAAAACACCTGTCGCCTATATGAACATTACAAGGATGACCGACTACAGGAAGGAGGGACACCCTTCAATCTATCGCAAGCAGAAGTTGAGTGAGGAGGAGCGGAAGGCACCTGAGTTATACCAGGACTGCAGCCACTGGTGCCTTCCTGGAGTGCCCGACTCCTGGAACGAGGTCCTCTATGCAAAGATTTTGGTGAAGCAGCATCAGATGCTGCACCAATAAAGGCAAGTGACAAATTGCTTGTTCCTGTACATGAGGTTTTGTTGTTGTGGAATGCCAGTCTGTTTAGGATAATAACCAGCCGTAGCGTTCAAGGCATATATAGTTGACAAAAGTGATAGGGCAAGGACTTTGGAATCCTTGCATAGAGCAAACTAGGCAGTTTGTCAGATATATCTGACCTTCGATACAAATAGGAAATCTGTATAGGATCATAGGAGTTTATGATGTAAAATTCATATCCAGCTAGCAGTAATCAGAAACAATGAATAGTGAATACTGCATCGAAAATTCAGAATAACTCTCTGTTTTTCATGAATCCTCGTCTTTCTTTTTCCAGACAGATACTTTTTTTTTTCACACGAGGATGCTATTGTAGTAAGATTTTTTTTATTTTCTGAGGTATTACTAAGCATTCTTTGAGTTTATACACAATATTAATAAATGAAGTGGCTGTTTGAACGTAGCAACATTTGAATCAGATCTGAGTGTACAGTCCTTGTTGCTGTTCATCCTGAATCCCTGATTGTGATGGTCCTATGGAAGCATTTGACAAGCTTTTGAGCTGTCACATGAACTTAAAGTACTGTCAGCAGTGCTAATTGCGAAGCCTGAATATGCTGTAGAACTCTGGTGAGATTTCTCTGGGGATATATAAACTGTCGTTTATTTGTTGGTCATGCTCTGTTTGCATTGTGGACCAATAGGCACCAGCCAAGTCAGCAAGGGAATTTGCTTGTTAGCTACAATTCTTATCAGATATCTCTGTTCTGGGGTACTACTACAGTACTAATTAGAACATTGGCGGAGCTTGACCACAATTTGAGAAGGGGCTAAACTATGTACTCCGTCCTTCCTGAATTAGATGTCGCAGATTTGTCTAGATTCACGTGTATTTATACACTAAAACGTGTCTAGATACTTGCATATCTAGACAAATCTGTGACAAGTAATTTCAGACAGAGGGAGTAGTAGGTGTTGGCGGAGCCAGATTACTATGGGACTTTGCTTGTTGGGCTAGCTAAGACTGAGTATATTAGGAGAGAGTTAGGCCAGGTAATGGGTGTACATTTGTACACCCTTGTTTAGCTGTGGCTCCGCCTGGCTTCTAATACAAAGATGAGTCAAAACCACATCATCACGGCCCAGAATGGCTCTAAGGAAGCTCAGCCAATGACATAAAACACTGCAGGTAAATTTAACACACAAGATTAGTATTTCTAGTGCAAGCCTTTGATCTACGGACTGCAGTCAAATCAACTTCTGCACAATAACTTCTTGGTTGCAGCTACACGAGCTGCCTGGATATCAGGAGGTAGTCCAAAGCACTTCTGCTGTCACTCTGAACTGAACACCATTGCTGCCTGCCGCGCCTTCGCAGATGATGCACATCACTCTAATCTGCAGAAGTGTTGTCACCGGTTTGATTGGAAACATCTATCCTCAGAAGTTTCAGAATAGCTCTTTCCATTTCTATTAATCCTTTGTCTCTCTGTTCCTTGACTGCATGAGGATGCTATACAGTGCATTCTCTGACTTGATATATGCTAACAAGTGGCTGTAAGGACAAAGTAACATTTGAATAGATCTGAATGTCCAGTGCTTCTTGGTGTGCATCCTGATTTGATAGTCGTTACGGTCACTGCGGCTAATTGTGAAGCCTGAATGTGCTGTAGCACTCTGTTGAGATTTCTCTGGGGTTGAATTAATTTTGCTTCATGGACCACCAGGCAAATCAACAAGTGATTTGTTACAAGTTACAGCTCTGGTCAGATATCTCCTGGCTGGGTACTACCACTGAGAACACTGTTGTTAAACACACGCACCGGATTAGTACTCCTGTTGTAGGCCTTTGAACTATGGAGTACAGGGCTACCAACTTCTGCACACTAACACCCTGGTAGCTGCTGCTGCTACACGAGCTGCCTGAGTATCAGGTAGGCGGTCCAAAAACACTTCTGAAAATAGGATTCTTTGAGGGCAAAATTAGATTCTTTCTTTGCTGCCTCTTCAAAATAGGATTTGGACTGCTGACAGGCTGAGGAACATGGGCTGGACACACATCAACAAGTGCAGTTTCTGCGATCATGTTTTCGAGGATGCAAATCATTTGTATCTGCTCTGTCCGTTCTCTAAGGAGATCTGGACACGCATAGAGTGGGCCAAGCCTCAGTTTGGCAGCTGGTGACATGAGTATACCCTTCAGGTACTCATTATTAGCATACCTGGTTTGGCTCGGTTCAATATTGAGAAGGCCCAACAAGGCAACCCGAAGAAGTAGTCGACTCTTGTAACCCTAGGCTGGTTGTATATATAAAGCCAGCAAGGGCACTCGATAGGAAGAGGACAATAGATAGACATAATAGAGAGACAATATAGCTCCGCCTATGGCGGCATCCTGTAAACGTACTTATGATCATATTAGATTGCTAGCAGCATTTAGGGATCCTCCACCGAGGGGACCTGAAACTGGGTACGTCGTGTGCCTAATCTCGCTCCCGGAATTTCCATCGTCACTCTCTCCCGAAACCCAAGTCTACAATACGTAGACATTGGCGAGGTGATCCCTCGTCAGTTGGCCATGTTGTTTGTTGATCTAAGACTTTGGTGGCCGAATCTCCACAGATCGGACACAGGAAATCGCCGCAAGGACATGCTTACAATGGCTGCCTATGATTTGTCAAATATCTGGAACGAGCGAAATCGGTGTCTTTCAGTGCAAGGTTCTGCCTCTGGCAACTGTCGCTGGTATCGTGTTGGCTGATGTTGTCAGAAACGCATGTAGTTCTTAGTTATTTGTTTTTGTTTTTTGAGGTGGTGTGTGTCTGATGGCTTAAGGCACCAGTTGTTATATAACTGGGTTGTTTTCTCTTCTCTATTATAATGCATAAAGGCAGAGCTCCTGCCATTTCTCGTAAAAAGAAAACACTTCTGAAGTTCTGATGTCACTCTGAACTGAACACCACTGCTGCCTGCCTACGTCCTAGCTGCCTTTGCATTATCAATGTGATATTCATACAGATGATGCGGAGCATTCTAATTTTGTAGCAAGCTGGCTACCAGTTTGAAGCAAGCTACTGTTCTCTAGAGTCGTCTACCTCATTTTTTTTCTTTTGAGAATTTTTTTCTCATCCACCTGTTTATTTCCTCCAGAAGCCAAATTGGCGCCTTCTTTTGGGCGGATAAGGATGAGGTGCAAGGGGGCCAGTGTCTAGTGGCCTCGAAGAGCATAGTAACATCCCAAAAATTTCAAAACAAAGAAAATGAATTTCCCTATTTCCAAATTTTGGAACCAACAATTTTTTTATATTAAATTAAGGTTGATACATAGTGATCTTGCTTAATTCTTGTGCTATTGCTATAATTGTTTGTGGAAGTATTTTGAAATGATCTTAAACCCTAAACCTCACCCCTCTTTTCACCATCCAAGTTAAAATAAAATAAAAGGAAATTAAATAAGAAAAAGGCCTATGTGCCTATGGCTATTTTTGTGAAACTTTACCCTAGGCCTTTCTACTTTGTATAGAGGATTGGAAAACCTTCATAAACCTCACCTAGTGCTTATCAAACCAAATCCAAGTTGAAACCAAAGAAATTAAAAAGAAAATAAAAATGCCATAGAGGCATATGAGAGTAAAAGGCAAATTTGTGAATTTGAGAATCTTGACCCTAAGACTTGTGGTGAATGGTTTGATTACTCCTCTATACCATTTCAACACTCAACAACATGAATTGGGTCAAGCCAAGTCAAATTAGAAATCAAATGCAACATATGCATAGAGGCATATGTGGCACATAGCCATTTTTCCCAAATCTTGTTCTATGCACTTATACCTTGACCAAATGGTGTGAAACCATCTTTAAACCTAATCTAACCCTAAATGGACCCTTACCCATGCCCAAGTAAAGCAAGGGAAATAAATTAGAAGAATAAGGAAAATTGACATATCACCTCTTATGTGTTATGGCCATTTTTGCAAATCTTTGAGCTAGACCTTTTGGAATGGTTTCAATGGTTTGGAAATGTTCCTAAACTAATAAGAATCACATTTGAGTCAAGAAAAGTCAAATAAAATAGAGAGAGATCAAATAGTGAGAAAATTCCATTTTTACTCACATACACTTTAGCCAATTTTGCAAATCTTCAACTAAGGCCACATTTGCTTGTGCCATTGTTTGTAAAACACTTTGATATCAATAACAAACTCAAATGCATCAAAGAAACCAGAATCAAATCAAAGAAAAATGCAAATCCCATCTACATATGATAATGGTCATTTGGCCATTTTATAACATCTTCACCAATTTGCACCCCTGATTTTGACTTTTCTTAAACCAACCTTGGTCAACACTTGCCACCTCATTCAAGACCATGTCAAGATGAACCACTTTTCTGTTGACCACCAGTGTTGACTCTGACCAGGTTGACCAGAAATGAATTGACAAGAGGAGACATTGAAACAAAGAGAAAATCAACCCCCATTTTGAAATCTTGCAAACCTGCATCAAATTGACCACCACCACCACCATTCTACCTCTCTAATTATATAAATGAGATGCACCAAAAAGATTTCCAAAATTCAAACAAAATTCTCTTGCGGCCATTTCCTCAAACACCTTGCAGGCTACTTTTCAGATTTGACATACATCCTTTTAACCTCTGGTTTTTAGCCTCCACCACTTTCCAATTGTGATCATCACACTCTGGTACCTCCTCTGCATCAAACCAAGCCCATTTGCACAGATAAAAGTGAAGCCATGATCATTGTTTCATCCATGCCGTGCACCATGCCACCCCAATGCCACTCATCGTCCCTCTTCCTCTCTGATCACTTTCCCCATGTCAACGAGCTAGCCTGCACTCTCCTAAGCACGCCGGTACCCTTCCTAGCTCGAAGCTCGCCCGGCATTGGCCACACGACGCATGCCCAGACACGCCCAGAACAATGCTAGAGCGCGCATGGGCACCGTCCTGGACGTGCCAGAGCACGCCGTTGTGCCATCGCTCTCGTCCTCCCCTGCAAGCCTACCTCTGCATCACGCTTCACCGCACCACTAGTACCCTCCTAGACACGCTCAGTAGCTCGCGGAGGACCCATCGCCGTCGCCATGATCAAACCCTTTCCGCCAGTACCCGCCGCAGACGCGGAAGCAACTCGAGCCGTCCCCTCCTCCTTTCCCTGCGCGAGCTACAAGTTGAGAACCGCCTGGACGTCGCCTACCTCCTGGGCCCCCTACCTTGCCCCTTCACGCCCTGGACAGCCATCGCCGTCGATGACCACCACGGCACCCTCGCAGCACCCCTCCACCCTATAAAAGGAGAGCCCCCGCGCCTAAATCCTTCACACCAACAAGCTTCCCTACTCTCTCTGATCCTCCTCAACCTCTTCCCCTCCTCAATTAGCCCCCATTTCGCCGGAATTTGATCGGAGTCTGCCGCACTAGTAGCTCATCGCCGTCGTCGATTTCGGCCACCTCAAGCTCCGCCGCGACTACCAGTCGACACCCCGTCGTCGACAACGTCGTCCAGCATCATCGCCGCCCCTCGCCGGAGCCCCAGCTCGCCGCCGACCCCTACCTCCGCCGCAGCAGCAACCCCCTCTCGTCGACGTAGACGAAGCCTGTCAGCATCTCGATCATCTTCTAATCCGACGGCTCCTATTCGCAGGTACCGCTTCGGGTTATTTCAGTCGCTGACGCATGGGACCCACTGTCAGCTAGCCCGCAGCGTTAGTTGGGCTAGCCCCTCTGCGTTTTAAATCTTTCGGCCCATCTACTTCCGGCCTAGCCCAGTTAGCCATTTTCGAATTAATATGATCCACTAAATTTTCAATACTGGTCTTTGCTATTTTTTTGAATACTTTCAAATCTACAAACCCAAATTTGGTGATTCAAATTGTTCCAGAATCCTTATGAAATGATCTAATTAACCCCACTGGTTTCAACCTCATATCTTGTGTAGATTTTGAATAGCAAAAATATCAAGTCAGATACTTTTCAGTTTTCAAATAAATATGAAAAATCAACCCTTTTGAATTTTGAGGTGATTCCACCTCTCATAATTCACATTTCAACCCCTCTATTTGACTATGCAAAAATATGATATGGGTTATGTACATGATCATGGGCTAGAAGCAAAATATTGGCTATGTAGTCAATAACTAGCCCATTTAAACCATTTCAAAAATTAGGAATTTAAATCTATGAGGTGTAGCACCTCATTTAAATCATTTTCTCAAGTGTTATGAAGTAATGTGATGACCTCTATTGCATGGGCTCATACTTGCTCACTTGGGGAACGTAAATCAAAATAGTATTAAATTACATTGGTTATTTAAATCACATGAGATGATGAATCTCATTTAAATCATTTTTCTCAAATGATAAGTGTGAAGTGTTGACCTTGGTCAACATGTGATCATACATGGTTATTTGAGAAGATTAAATCTTAAGAAGATTCAATGAGAGGAAATTATTTCTCCAAAGAACTAAATAGAAACCCTAATTCCAATTTCAATGAGAGGAAATTATTTTCCTAATACTAAGTAAGAAACCCTAGAATAATTTGTGAACAAATGTTAAGTAGTGATGCTAGATCATTTTGTGTCAGCCATTAAGGCAAATTAAGACTACTTAAGTGTTGTTTGGTGATTGTATCCTCGTATTCGTTTATAGACGCTAGTACCGGAGACTATCAAGAGGAAGAGGTCTTCTACCAAGAGGAAGAAGAAGAAAATTTTGATCACCCCACCAATCAAGGCAAGCTAGACTAATGCAAGCTATTTTGTTGCAAGCTATTACCAATGCAAGATAGATTTGTGCAAAGCTCTACAAGAGCAAGGCACCATTACTTTTTACTTATTGATCCTATCCCAAGTTTTTACTTTACAAGTTTTATTGAATCTTATTTATCAAAGTTACTTTTTGATTTATGATTCACTTGGTTTAGTTATGGAGTAGTACAAGAGCATCACACTTAGCCTAGCAAGCTCCAAGATATTTAGCACCCCTCATAACTAGTTGCTAGTGCTAAACCTTAAAAGTGACTACTCTAGTTGGGAATTTGCGAAATGAAATGACTTTGAAAACCTTCGAATGATGAGTCATTATATTGAGAGATTTTTGAAGGTGAATATGACTTGTGAATGACTTGGTGAATTTTACCAAAACTGATGGTTGGGTTTGGATGCGATACCATTCCAATTTTACAAGTACCCCCACAATACCTGAATCTGGGTAAGGCTTAGCTGGTAAATGTATTTTAGTATGGGTTCCCTCTGAACAAGCGTCATAGGGGTTATGCCGAGGCTGCCTCCATTGAATGTGAAATGACGTGAAATGAGGTGAATGTCCTACCCAAGCCCTCGTGCGGTTCCGGGTTGACGGTTTGTTTTCACCGGGAGGCCAAGCTCATGGGGAGAGGTGCCTATACTAGAGTATGTAAATGAAAGGTTAGGATTGGTAGTTCGCGTCATCGCGTACGATAAATCGGGGCCGATTACCCCGACGAACTATTGCAATTGTTGTGGCACAAGTGTACAACCTCTGCAGAGTTTAACCTATTCGAATAGCCGCGTCCGCGGTCATGGACGATTGGAAAGGCCATACTGTTCCGTCATCAGAACTATTCTAAAAATATGAATGGTGACTTGTGATTTGAATTGAAAGGTGACTTTGACTTTGAATCACAACTGAGTTGTGGGAATGACACTAATGTTCCCACTGGAGTTGAGTTAGGCAAATAAAGAGGCTTTGATTATTAAAGTGTTTATGAAATAAAACTGGCTTTATGCAAATGAAACTAGAGCTTAGAACCCCCTTATAGTTGATAGTATTTACCTTAGTATTAGTTTGCGAGTACTTTAAAGTACTCATGGCTGTGTCCCTGGCTATTCAAATGGCCAGACTATGAAGACGAGTATCAGAACCCGGAAGAAGGACAGCAGGACGTCTACGACAACTAGGATCACTCCTGACATCAAAGGTTGCCTGTGGAATAGATGGACTACTACTACGCTATTTCGCTTCCGCTATGTGTTATGTAATTGATCAATAGAACTTCTATTATTGTAATGAGACTGGATCATGTGATCCTTTATTTGTAAGACGATTATGGTATGTAATAAATGATGTGTTGTGATATCAATCTATTATGTCTCGCAAAAACAATATTCCTGGGATTGCGATGAATGGCATGATAGGCATCTGGACTTAAAAATCCGGGTGTTGACAAGATGGTATCATAGCCATTGTTGACCTTAGGAGACCCTAGTTAGAATGGACGTCTGAAAAACTTAGTTTCAAAACCAAATGAAGTGAATACTTGCGAAAACTTATTCTCCCTCTTACCCTTGAGATCTTCAAAATAAGAAAGTTATGCTCTATTCTTCTTATACTACTACATAAAATTTTGACACACTACTTCTCTAACTTACTCAGCATAATTCTTCACAGATGGAGTACACCTGCAAGTCCTATCAGCTTGGCCACGGAGGAAACCTCATGTTCGAGAAGGATTTGAAACAACTGGTTGATTATTTAGGACGCCCGTATCCCGAGTTCTTTGGAATACCCCTCAACAATCCATCGGGAGGACAACCTCGGTGGGAAGTTGACGTGGGCATTACCCTTCGGGTAACCGACATTGCCCTATCCTGTATTGACTAATTGGAGGCCCATGAAGACACCTGGAGGCAAGATGGGCCACCTGGACGGCGCACCAGAGTAATCCTTGACGGGCAAGACAAGGAAGCAGCCGAACAAGGAAAGATTAGATCTAAAACTACTGTAAACCTAGTCGTACTTGGTTAGACCTCTTGAGACCTGGCCTCCAATATAAAGGCCAGGAGAGGGGTTGCCGAGGGACAGAATTAATCGTAGCAACCTTAGCCACCAGAAAACCTAGAGCTAGGTCGCCGCAATACTTAGCCTCTCGACGAGATCTCAGCCGAACTATTCGGCACCCCATTGTAACCCATTATCATCATAATCAAGAACGGACGAGCGGGACGTAAGGGTTTTACCTCATCGAGGGTCCCGAACCTGGGTAAATCGCTCTTCCCGCTTGTCTGTGAACCGATGTCTCGTGTCAGCTTGCAGGATTCCGCTAACCCTAAGCCCCAAACAGAGGGCATTGCCGAGGAGTACCCTCGACAATTGGCGCCGTCTGTGGGAAACCTGTCAGCACCAGGCAAGTCATCGGCAGCACCAGTCACGTCCGCAGCGTTCGTACTCGAGTCGCCAACGCCAGCGGACCCAAGGGATCCAATCCGCTGCGGATCCTACGGATTCGTGCCGCACCGCGAAGCGCCTCACTTGATCCCTATAGGATCGACTAGCGATATGGATACTACTTTCGGTGGAGTTCACTTCATCATCGACTCTGGAGGTTTCCTTCGCCTACCCAGGGCCGGCGTATCCGGTCTGAAGGCCGAAGTTCCAGAAAGCGTTCCTCCAATGGCAACCCTAAGGATTCCATCCAGGAGCATACAAGAGAACCACCAAGGGAGTTTCGACGTTGCAGCAGGGCGAAGGAAAAAACGAAGGGACTCGCACCATGAGGAGGAAGGACGAACAGTACCTCACCTTCGGCAGGTCGAGCAAGGATACCACAATACATTATCAATCAAGGGACGCACCCGCTCGCCGTATCTATCGGCTACAGAGCAGCTCGAGGCACCATGTTACCTCCACTCTTACATCGATCCGAAGGATGGTCGAGAGAAGTCTAGCCACTTACTAAGGAACTGTCGACATTTTCTGGAGATTCGGCAGTTCTGCGATGACCTCAGAACCGAGGCCATATCAAGAGTTCACGCAATGGAGAGAAGGGAAAGATCTTACAGCTATGCACTGGAGCCGTACGTACCAGAGCCATACGTACCAGCAGGAGAAGATGAGCTTCGGGACGAGCGTACATCGGCAGAGGTGTTTCCGGAACCATGCGGGCAAGTCAATATGATCCACAAAACCAGCTTTTCGAAGAGAGAGATCAAGAAATTCTCCCGAGAAGTAAAGTACGCGGAGGTCGCCATGGTCGACACACCCGACTTCATCGACTGGTCAGATCAGAGTATTTCCTTCAGCAGGGCGGATCACCCGAAAGCCGTTCCGAGGCCTGGCCACGCAGCCCTTGTTCTTGAAGCACAGATCGGAGGATACAATATGAGCAAAGTATTCATGGATGGAGGAAGTGGCTTGAACTTATTGTTCGCCAGCACCATGAGAGCAATGGGTTTAACAGTCGATATGTTAAGAGAATCCGATACATGATTTCACGGCATTATACCGACTCGACCCGCTTATTCTCTTGGAAAAACGTCATTGGACGTGGTCTTCGGCACGCCTAGCAATTTCAGGAAAGAGAAGATCGAGTTCGAAGTAGTCGACTGGGAGTCTCAGTATCACGCCATCCTCGGCAGGCCCGCGTTTGCCAAATTTATGGCCGTACCCCACTATGCATACTTGAAGCTGAAGATGCCAGGCAACAACGGGACCCCAATAACTGTCCATGGAAGCTTTGCTCGATCGGACAACTGCGAACGGGAGTTCCAGAAGATAGCCTCGAAGTTCGGAGTCAAGGAAGAGCTCAACGCAATTGACACCGTTACAGATCACACGCAACCACCAGCCGTCAATCGAAACGAGAGATCCGATGAGTTTGACGCTGCAAAGGAAACTAAGAAGCTGCAGGTGCACCCTACAGACCCGAAGAAAACGGTCAACACGTCGGCTGACCTTACTGGCGCATAGGAAGGCGCGCTCATCGAGTTCCTCCGTGAGCGCTGGGAGATATTTGCATGGGAACCATCCGACATGCCAGGTATCCCCAGGGAACTCGCTGAGCACGCCCTTAACGTTGATCCGACAGCCAAACCGATGCAGCAGTCAATGCGCCGGTTTTCTGAACCAAAGAGAAGAGCAATTGGCGAGGAAATCAGTCGACTCCGTAAAGCAGGATTCATTCGGGAGCTCAAGGACGCCAAGTGGGTAGCTAACCCCGTCATGGTACCTAAGAAGGACACCACCGCTCTACGCATGTGCATCGACTACACCAGCGTTAATAAGCACTGCCCAAAAGACCAGTTCCCGCTGCCTCGCATTGATCAGATAGTCGACTCTACAGCTGGATGCGATCGCCTCTCCTTCCTTGACGCATACTCTGGGTATAATCAGATCAAACTGAAGAAAGAAGACTAGGAGCTAACCGCATTCATCACCCCGCACGGCGTTTTCTGTTACAACGTCATGACCTTCGGGTTGAAAAACGCGGGAGCAACGTATCAACGGTGCATGCATTCTTGCCTTGGGGAGCAGATTGGGAGGAACATCGAGGTTTACATCGACGACATTGTGGTGAAAACGAAGCACGCCGCCACTCTCATCGATGATTTACGGGAAACCTTCGACAACTTGGACAAGTATAAATTAAGCTGAATCCCAAAAAATGTTTCTTCGGAGTGCCAGGGGGACAAGTGCTCAGGTACTTCATTTTGGCCAGGGGGATTGAAGCTAACCCTTTGAAGATCAAAGCTATTCTCGACATGGAGCCGCCAAAGAATCTGCACCAAGTGCAGCAGTTGGCAGGACCACTGGCAGCGCTTAGCAGATTCATCGCCAAGCTGGGAGAAAAAGCTTTGCATTTCTATAACCTGATGAAAAAGTCAGAAAAGTTCGAGTGGACCAAAGAGGCGCAAGAGTCCTTCGACAACCTGAAGAAAATCCTGTCGACGTCCCCAGTCCTCGTCGCCCCGCGCGAAAGGGAAAAGTTGCTTATGTACATAGCCGCAACAGCACAAGTCTTTAGCAGTGTTTTGGTTGTCGAGCGGGAAGAGGCAGGACATGTCCACGGTGTTCAAAGGCCCGTCTACTACTGTAACAACCCAAAAATTTCAAAACAAACAAATTGAATTTTCCCTAGTTCCAAATTTTGGAACCAACAAAAACTTTTATTAAAATAAGATTGATACATATAGACCTTGTTTAAATCTTGTGTTTTGCCATGATGAGTGTTATTATGCTTATGTGCTAAACCCTAAAACCCCAAAGTGATCAAGTGAAGATCACCAATCAAATAAAATACAAGAAAAATAATTCAAATAAGAAAAACCTTAAACCCTAATCTTCTCCAAAATTCATTTTGGATATATTTTGAGAAACACAAAATAAAATAAAAGACCTATGGGGACATATAGCCCTAATAGGTAAATCTTGAACCCTATCTTTATTAATTATGCTAAATGGTGGTGAACCTTTGAGAACCCCACAAAACCCTAAACCTCACCCCTCTTCTCACCACCCTAGTTAAAATGAAATAAAAAGAGAATTAAATAAGAAAAAGGTATATGTGCCTATGGCTATTTTTCTAAAATTTTACCCTAAGCCTTTCTACTTTGCTTAGAGGTTTGGAAAACCTTCTTACACCTTACCTAGTACCTATCAAACCAAATCCAAGTGGTTTCCAAAGAAAATAAAAAGAAACTAAAAATGCCATAGAGGCATATGTAAGAAAAGTGCAAATTTGTGAATTTGAGAAGTTTGACCCTAAGACTTGTTGTGAATGGATGGATCACTTCCATATACCATTTCAACACTCAACAACATCAAATGGGCCAAGAACACTCAAATCAAAAATCAAATTAAACATATGCATAGAAGCATATGTGCCACATAGCCATTTCACCAAACTTTGACCTATGGCTTTAAACCTTGACCAAATGGTGTGAAACCATCTCTCAACCTAATATAACACTAAATTGACCCTAACCCATGCCCAAGTGCAGCAAGGTGAACCCTTTTCAAAAATAATAAAACTTAACACATCACCTCTTATGTGTTATGGCCATTTTTGCAAATCTTTGACCAAGACCCTTTTAATTAGTTTCAATGGTTTGAAAATGTTTCTAAACCAATAAGAATCACATTAGAGTCAACCAAAGTCAATTCAAATGAAGAGAAATCACATAGTGAGAAAATCCCCAAAATTCCCTCACATACACTTAGCCCAATTTGCAAATCTTCAACCAAGGCCACCATTGCTTGATCTATTGCTTGTAAAACTCTTATATATGATAAACAAACACAATTGCATCAAAGAAACAAGAATCCAATCAAAGGAAATCTCAATTTTCAATTCACATATGATAATGGTCATATGTCACTTTTATATTATCTTCACCACTTTGCACCCTTTTAGCTTCTGATTCCTCAACCAAACTTAGTCAACTATGACCATGTCATCCAAGACCATGTCAAGGTCAACAACTTCCATGTTGACCATCCCTGCTGAAGTTGACCAGGTTGACCAGTAGAGAATTGCCAAGTGGAGACTTTGAATTAAAGAGAAGATGAGCCACTTTTTGAATTCTTGCAAACCTTCACCAAAATGAACCCCACCACCACCATTCCATCTCTATGAATATATGTTTGAGACCCACCAAAGGATTTTCCAAAATTTGACAAAAACTTTCTTGCGGGCATTATCTCGAACACCTTGCGGGCAGTGGTGTGGAATGTTGCCCATGCCGGAAATTTGGGAAGACCAAGTCCAACCCCGGCCCTTGCCTCGCTGCTCCGGAGACTCACCACACCTCCGGGCACCCGTACAGGCCACCGCACCCTCCCTCTTGGTCACCATGACCAAAACCCAACCCATGCCGGCCACCATTGACACCCACATGCTCACTTCCTCTCCTCTCACATCCATCTCCCCTCACCTTGTCAATCGACTTCCCCGACCCTCCCGAAGCTGCCCCCGCAAGCCCTTGACCAAGTTGACATCGCCACCGGCCGAAACCGACGTGAACCGACGCGCCCGAAGCGCCCATGCGCGACGAGACGCGCATGGTGACGCCCGGAGCACGCCGGAGCGCGTCGTCGCCTCGTCGCCTCCACCTCCCCCCGACCTCGGCTTCTCGCACGGAGCATCGCCACGGCACCGGCTAGCTCCCGGACAACCCCATCTCCCCGCTCGAGCACCGTCGCCGTCGTCACCATCGACGACCGTCCGCCACGGTACAACACGCGCGCGTCACGCTCCTGCTCGCTACGGACCCTCGTTTTCGCGTGCCTTCAAGCGCGTCGTGATCCCCGTGACGTAAGGAAGAGAGCAACATCACCGCCCACTCCTCTCCGCCACTGTGCCGTCGTCGCCATGACCGACCAACCCATGCCGCGCTGCCCCTCCTCGCCCGCTATAAAGCCGACGCTCCTCGGACGGTTTCTCGCACACCAACGAGTTCTCCTCTCCCTCCCGAACCTCCTCGACCTCTTCCCCTCTCCGATTACACCCCACCTCGCCGGAATTTGGCCGGAGCCCGCCGCTGCAGCAGCTCAACGAAGCCGACGTTGCCAAGCACCCCTGGAGCCGCCGCGACCCTCCCTCGACTCGCCTTCGTCGACCAGTTCATTTGCCCGCCTCGCCGACCTCGCTGGACGTCGGTAAGCCGCCCATCTCCACCCTCCTGGCCGCCGGTAGGGTTAGCCCTCGCCGGAGCTCGTCGACGATGAGGACACACCGCAGCCGTCCGATCTCCTTAAATCCCACGGTCCACAACACACCATACCGGTTCGGTGTTTTAAAAGAACTGACAGTGGACCCCCACTGTCAGGCGGCCCGCTCGCATCGCCAGCGAAGCTGGGCCGGCCCATTTCGTTTCCCGCCCGCGTTTGAAATTCAAACTGGTTTATTTCTTTTTCATTTAAATTGCAATCTGGTGACAAATTCAAAATTTAATAGATCCAAATCTACTGAGCCAATTTCAACAAATTTTATATATTTGGAAAGCTCATCAAAAACTCTATCCAATGCCACTGGATTCAAATCAAAATATGTTGTAGAATTTGAATAGTAAAAATAACAAATCAAGTAACTTTTCAAACTTCAAATAAATCTTAAAAATCAACCATAAACTATTTTGAGGTGGTTCCACCTCTCAAAAATCACATTTGATGTTGTCTAATTTATTATGTAATAAAATACTATAGTTGTTTCATATGATCTTGGGCTAAACTCAAATAATGGCTATCTGGCCATTACTAGCCCATTTAAATTATTGTCCAAATTTAAGATTTCAAATCTATGAGGTATAGCACCTCATTTAAATCATCTTCTCAAGTTGTATGAAGTAATGTGATAACCCTGGTTGCTTGGTCTCATATTTGTTCACTTATACTAAATGTTTGCCATAGTAGCATGATAAATTGTTCCAACAAATTATTAAATCCTATGGGAGTGTTTCTCTCATTTAAATCTTGTCATGAACAATTCAAAATGAGGTAGAGACTCTGGTCATTTAGGTCTCATATGAATTGTTGATGATATTAAATCTTTACCTTGTTAGGATTAAAAGGTATGAGGTGTTCACCTCATTTAAATCACTTTCTCAAATGATAAGTATGAAGAGGTTGACTTGGGTCAACCTAGGTCATATTTTATTCATAAGAGAAATTAAATCTTAATGAGACAATGAGAAGAAGTTATATCTCTGAATAATTAAAAGCCACACCTTATTTAGTATGAGAGGAAATTATTTTTCCTAAATAAGATAACAACACCTTTAACCACTTAATAGTACTAAGTGATGCTAGTTTACTTGTGTAGATTATATGAAGTGTTTCACTTCATTTAAATCTTGTCCCAAGTATTTTCATATGAAGTTTGAACCCCTGGTCCAATACTCTCACATGAAATACTTGGAGTTTTTAAATCATAATAGGCCTTATTAAATGGTATGAGGTATCCCTACCTCATTTAAATCATTTTCTCAAATGATGATGATGAATGGTTGACTTAGGTCAACATAAATTCAGGTGTGATGGTTTGAGAAATTAAATCTTAAGAAGATTCAATGAGAGGAAATTATTCCTCGAGAACTATATGGAAACTATCATTTACATATAAAATGAGAGGAAATTATCCTTCCTCAAAGCAATACCACCAATGCACCAAATTGTATTAATTGTGGGCATAGAATAGTTTGTGTGAATATATGCGATGTTTGGAATAGCCAATGAATGGTTTGGTGATTGTATCCTCGTATTCGTTTTTAGACGCTAGTACCGAGGACTATCAAGAGGAGGAGGTATTCTACCAAGAGGAAGGAGAAGAAGACCACTTTGATCAATACACCAACCAAGGCAAGCTAGTATTCTTGCATGCTATTACCAATGCAAGCTAGTATTCTTGCATGCTATTACCAATGCAAGCTATGTTATTTGAAAGCTATTACCAATGCAAGCTAACACCCTTGCAAGCTAATAGTCTTGCAAAGTGCAAAGCTCTACTAGAGCAAGGCACACCCACCACTACTTTTTACTTTATGCTTATGATCCTATTCCCCAGTTTTATTCTTACAAGCTTTGGTTTTTGATTATTTATAACTTTCTTTTATAGTTAACTTTGGTCTAGAAATAGAGTACTACAAGAGTATCAAAATTAGCCTAGCAAGCTCCAAGATATTTAGCATCCCTCAGGACTAGTTGCTAGTGCTCAATATCAGAATTGACTACTCTAGATGGGAACTTGTGAAATGAAAAGACTTTGAAAACCTTGGAATGATGAGTCATTCTATTGAAAGATTTTGAAGGTGAATATGACTGGTGAATGACTTGGTGAATTTTACAAAAACTGATGGTTGGGTTTGGATGCGATACCATTTCCAATTTTTGCAAGTACCCCCACAATACCTGATATGGGTAGGGCTTAACTAGAAGTTTATGTATCTTAGTATGGGTTCCCTCTAAACAAGCGTCATCGGGGTTATGCTGGAGGCTGCCTCTACAAAAGTGAAGTGATGTGATATGACGTGAAATGAGGTGAATGTCCGGCCCAAGCCTCGTGCGGTTCCCAGCCGACAGTTTGTCTTCACTGGGAGGCCAAGCTCATGGGGAGAGATGCCTATACTAAGATATGTAAGTGAAAGGTTATGGTTGGTAGTCCGCACACGGAGTGTGGTAAATCAGGGCCAGTTAACCCTGACGGATGTAATCAAATGTTGTGGCACAAGTGTGCGACCTCTCGCGAGTGTAGATCTATTCGAATAGCCGCGTCCACGGTTATGGACGGTTGGAAAGGCCATACTGTTCCGTCATCAGACCATTTTCAAAATGTGACATGTGAAGGGTGACTTGAATTTGAAAAGGTGAATGGTGACTTGTGATTTGAACTGAAAGGTGACTTTGACTTTGAATCACAACTGAGTTGTGGGAATGACACTAATGTTCCCACGTGAGTTAGTTGAGCAAATGAAGGTTTTTGATCATTAAAGTGTTTATGAAATAAAACTAGCTTTATGCAAATGAAACTTAGAGCTTAGCACCCCTTTCTATAGTTGATAGTGTTTACCTTAGTATTAGTTTGCGAGTACTTTAAAGTACTCATGGCTTTGTCCCTGGCTATTCAAATGGCCAGACTATGAAGAGGAGTACCAGAACCCGGAAGAAGGACAGCAGGACGTCTACGACAACTAGGATCACTCCTGACGTCAATAGTTGCCTGTGGAACAGATGGACCACGACCGCTACGCTACTTCGCTTCCGCTATGTGTTTTGTAATTGATCAATGGATCATCTAGTATTGTAATGAGACTGGATCATGTGATCCTTTGTTGTAAGACAATTATGCGTTGTAATAAATGATGTGTTGTGATATTAATCTATTATGTCTCGCAAAAACAATATTCCTGGGATTGCGATGAATGACATAATAGGCATCTGGACTTAAAAATCCGGGTGTTGACAAGTTGGTATCAGAGCCATTGTTGACCTTAGGAGACCCTAGTTAGAATGGACGTCTGCAAAACTTAGTTTCAAAAACCAAAGAAGTGAAGATTTGTGAAAAACTTATTCTCACTCTTATCCTTGAAATCTTTTTTCAAAATGAGAAATTCATACTCTACTTTCTTTGCAAGCCTACATAAAATTTTGCACACCTGACTACTTCTCTAATTTACTCCTCCTCTTTGTTCACAGATGACGTACCAATGGGAGTCCTATCAGCTTGGTTCCGGAGGCGACCTAAGGATCGAAAAGGAGTTGAAGCAACTGGTGGACTATCTAGGACACCCGTATCCCGAGTTCTTCGGAATACCCCTCAAAGCTCAGTTAGGAGAACCACCTCGGTGGGACGTTTCTACTGATCTACGAAGGAAGCTTGATGCCCCGGTATGGGAAACCATATGGTTTTCTGTAACGGGAAACACTTGGAAGGAAGGACTAGCCAAAGCAATGCAAGAAGCAATTTTCCGTCTGTGTGGACAAAATGAGGACAAGATCAAGAACACTCGTTTCATCTACTACCCAAGACATGACTCCATGGGAAGATCGATGACCATGCCCCCACCACAACCCAAGATGAACCCCTATGAAGCACCGCAGGACTTCAGGCAGTACAAAACCCGCAGAGATTTGGACAACGCCCTCGCCTCTCGCCAAGCACCTCACCCGTGAAGACGAAGAAACCCCCCCCCCCTGAAGAGTAGTATCACCCAAGCACTTAAGTAGGTGTGAGTGGTATCAGGATCCCCCTTGTATCGTAGAGCGATGAATGGTTCTTCAAACCAACGGTGTGTTAGATTTGTAATGTATGATGCTTGGTATGAATGAAAAAGTGTTGTTGGTTTTTACCCCCGCAACACTACTCAAGTTTTCAATTTTATGAACTTTTAAACTTAACAAAACAAACCATAGAAAATTCCCTCTTATCTTATCATCTACATCCATGTTCGGATGGCCCCTCCCAATCGCACCAACGACGCCGATGATGCAACTGCTGCAGACAATGATGGCGGACCGAGAAGTCGAAAGAGCTGAACGCCAAGCCAACCTTGCGGCACTGCAACAGATAGCTCAGAACAATCAAGGCCATCATGATCACCCAGGATCAAAGCTAAAGAACTTCCAGAACACCAACCCTCCGGTATTCAACAAGACTGAAGAGCCCCTCGATGCTGATGACTGGCTCCAGACCATGGAGAACAACCTCGAAGTTGCGCAAGTTGAAGCCGCAGAGAAAGTGCTGTTTGCCACCCATTATCTGGCAGGACCAGCCAGAGCTTGGTGGACCAGCACCCGTGCCATGAATGCAGGACAGATGATGACCTGGGAAGACTTCAAGATTAAGTTTAGCAAATACCATGTGCCCCAAGGACCGATCAAAAAGATGAGAGACGAGTTCCGTGAACTCAAGCAAGGAAGAATGTCCGTGGTGGAATACCGCGACAGGTTTCTTACTCGTCAAGGTACGCCCGGATGAGACCGACACCAATGAGAAGCGAAAGGAAAGATTTCGAACGGATCGCACGACGAGATGCAAACCGTGTTAGTGAACATTCCGTTCGCTGACTTAGAAGCCCTGGTAGACTCAGCCATACAGATGGAAGGAAAGCTGCATCGAGCCAACGAAAACCGCAAGAGAAGAATGATGAACCGAGTGGACCCCACCATAACCGAAGTATCGAAATAACTCCTCCGGAGGATTCACCCCAAGATACAACAAGCCCCTGCCCAGAATTATCGCCCCAACTACACCAACAACAACGGAGGACCCCCGAAGCACGGAGGGAACAACAACAACAACAACAACCGCCCCAACAACAGCAACAACAATGGAAACAACAACAACCCCAATACCGCCCCGAGGACTGGAAGCAATGCTACCCCCGTCAACCCCAAAGACAAGTCCACCGTCAACTGCTATGAATGTGGAGTTGTGGGTCACTTCTCCAAGGAGTGCCCCAAGAAGCTTGCCAGGATTGCCGCCAATACCGCAGCACCTGCTCAACAACAGCGCCGCTTTGCTGGAAGAAGGAACCAGAACAACAACAACGGACGTTTCTACCACATGATCGCCATCGAAGCTCGGGAAGCACCCCGGACAATGCCAAGTATGTCCTCCTGTTATTAAAATGCTCAATCTCTCTTAGGAACCTAACTTTTCTTAAAATCTCGGGACGAGATTTGTTTAAGGGAAGGGTTTGTAACAACCCAAAAATTTCAAAACAAACAAATTGAATTTTCCCTAGTTCCAAATTTTGGAACCAACAAAAACTTTTATTAAAATAAGATTGATACATATAGACCTTGTTTAAATCTTGTGTTTTGCCATGATGAGTGTTATTATGCTTATGTGCTAAACCCTAAAACCCCAAAGTGATCAAGTGAAGATCACCAATCAAATAAAATACAAGAAAAATAATTCAAATAAGAAAAACCTTAAACCCTAATCTTCTCCAAAATTCATTTTGGATATATTTTGAGAAACACAAAATAAAATAAAAGACCTATGGGGACATATAGCCCTAATAGGTAAATCTTGAACCCTATCTTTATTAATTATGCTAAATGGTGGTGAACCTTTGAGAACCCCACAAAACCCTAAACCTCACCCCTCTTCTCACCACCCTAGTTAAAATGAAATAAAAGAGAATTAAATAAGAAAAAGGTATATGTGCCTATGGCTATTTTTCTAAAATTTTACCCTAAGCCTTTCTACTTTGCTTAGAGGTTTGGAAAACCTTCTTACACCTTACCTAGTACCTATCAAACCAAATCCAAGTGGTTTCCAAAGAAAATAAAAAGAAACTAAAAATGCCATAGAGGCATATGTAAGAAAAGTGCAAATTTGTGAATTTGAGAAGTTTGACCCTAAGACTTGTTGTGAATGGATGGATCACTTCCATATACCATTTCAACACTCAACAACATCAAATGGGCCAAGAACACTCAAATCAAAAATCAAATTAAACATATGCATAGAAGCATATGTGCCACATAGCCATTTCACCAAACTTTGACCTATGGCTTTAAACCTTGACCAAATGGTGTGAAACCATCTCTCAACCTAATATAACACTAAATTGACCCTAACCCATGCCCAAGTGCAGCAAGGTGAACCCTTTTCAAAAATAATAAAACTTAACACATCACCTCTTATGTGTTATGGCCATTTTTGCAAATCTTTGACCAAGACCCTTTTAATTAGTTTCAATGGTTTGAAAATGTTTCTAAACCAATAAGAATCACATTAGAGTCAACCAAAGTCAATTCAAATGAAGAGAAATCACATAGTGAGAAAATCCCCAAAATTCCCTCACATACACTTAGCCCAATTTGCAAATCTTCAACCAAGGCCACCATTGCTTGATCTATTGCTTGTAAAACTCTTATATATGATAAACAAACACAATTGCATCAAAGAAACAAGAATCCAATCAAAGGAAATCTCAATTTTCAATTCACATATGATAATGGTCATATGTCACTTTTATATTATCTTCACCTACTTTGCACCCTTTTAGCTTCTGATTCCTCAACCAAACTTAGTCAACTATGACCATGTCATCCAAGACCATGTCAAGGTCAACAACTTCCATGTTGACCATCCCTGCTGAAGTTGACCAGGTTGACCAGTAGAGAATTGCCAAGTGGAGACTTTGAATTAAAGAGAAGATGAGCCACTTTTTGAATTCTTGCAAACCTTCACCAAAATGAACCCCACCACCACCATTCCATCTCTATGAATATATGTTTGAGACCCACCAAAGGATTTTCCAAAATTTGACAAAAACTTTCTTGCGGGCATTATCTCGAACACCTTGCGAGCGTGGTGTGGAATGTTGCCCATGCTTGGAAATTTGGGAAGACCAAGTCCAACCCCGGCCCTTGCTCGCTGCTCCGGAGACTCACCACACCTTCCGGGCACCGGTACAGGCCACTGCACCCCTCCCTCTTGGTCACCATGACCAAAACCCAACCCATGCCGGCCACCATTGACACCCACATGCTCACTTCCTCTCCTCTCACATCCATCTCCCCTCACCTTGTCAATCGACTTCCCCTGACCCTCCTGAAGCTGCCCCTGCAAGCCCTTGACCAAGTTGACATCGCCACCGGCCAGAAACTGACGTGAACCGACGCGCCCAGAAGCGCCCATGCGCGACGGGACGCGCATGGTGACGCCCGGAGCACGCCGGAGCGCGTCGCCGCCTCGTCGCCTCCACCTCCCCCCGACCTCGCCTTCGCACGCGAGCATCGCCACGGCACCCGGCTAGCTCCCGGACAACCCCATCTCCCCGCTCGAGCACCGTCGCCGTCGTCACCATCGACGACCGTCCGCCACGGTACAACACGCGCGCGCCACGCTCCCGGCTCGCTACGGACCCTCGTTTTCGTGCCTTCAAGCGCGTCGTGATCCCCGTGACGTAAGGAAGAGAGCAACATCACCGCCCACTCCTCTCCGCCACTGTGCCGTCGTCGCCATGACCGACCAACCCATGCCGCGCTGCCCCTCCTCGCCCGCTATAAAAGCCGACGCTCCTCGGACGGTTTCTGCACACCAACGAGTTCTCCTCTCCCTCCTGAACCTCCTCGACCTCTTCCCCTCTCCGATTACACCCCACCTCGCCGGAATTTGGCCGGAGCCCGCCGCTGCAGCAGCTCAACGAAGCCGACGTTGCCAAGCACCCCTGGAGCCGCCGCGACCCTCCCTCGACTCGCCTTCGTCGACCACGTTCATTTGCCCGCCTCGCCGACCTCGCTGGACGTCGGTAAGCCGCCCATCGCCACCCTCCTGGCCGCCGGTAGGGTTAGCCCTCGCCGGAGCTCGTCGACGATGAGGACAAACCGCAACCGTCCGATCTCCTTAAATCCCACGGTCCACAACACGGCATACCGGTTCGGTGTTTTAAAGGAAACTGACAGTGGACCCCACTGTCAGGCGGCCCGCTCGCATCGCCAGCGAAGCTGGGCCGGCCCATTTCGTTTCCCGCCCGCGTTTGAAATTCAAACTGGTTTATTTCTTTTTCATTTAAATTGCAATCTGGTGACAAATTCAAAATTTAATAGATCCAAATCTACTGAGCCAATTTCAACAAATTTTATATATTTGGAAAGCTCATCAAAAACTCTATCCAATGCCACTGGATTCAAATCAAAATATGTTGTAGAATTTGAATAGTAAAAATAACAAATCAGTAACTTTTCAAACTTCAAATAAATCTTAAAAATCAACCATAAACTATTTTGAGGTGGTTCCACCTCTCAAAAATCACATTTGATGTTGTCTAATTTATTATGTAATAAAATACTATAGTTGTTTCATATGATCTTGGGCTAAACTCAAATAATGGCTATCTGGCCATTACTAGCCCATTTAAATTATTGTCCAAATTTAAGATTTCAAATCTATGAGGTATAGCACCTCATTTAAATCATCTTCTCAAGTTGTATGAAGTAGTGTGATAACCCTGGTTGCTTGGTCTCATATTTGTTCACTTATACTAAATGTTTGCCATAGTAGCATGATAAATTGTTCCAACAAATTATTAAATCCTATGGGAGTGTTTCTCTCATTTAAATCTTGTCATGAACAATTCAAAATGAGGTAGAGACTCTGGTCATTTAGGTCTCATATGAATTGTTGATGATATTAAATCTTTACCTTGTTAGGATTAAAAGGTATGAGGTGTTCACCTCATTTAAATCACTTTCTCAAATGATAAGTATGAAGAGGTTGACTTGGGTCAACCTAGGTCATATTTTATTCATAAGAGAAATTAAATCTTAATGAGACAATGAGAAGAAGTTATATCTCTGAATAATTAAAAGCCACACCTTATTTAGTATGAGAGGAAATTATTTTTCCTAAATAAGATAACAACACCTTTAACCACTTAATAGTACTAAGTGATGCTAGTTTACTTGTGTAGATTATATGAAGTGTTTCACTTCATTTAAATCTTGTCCCAAGTATTTTCATATGAAGTTTGAACCCCTGGTCCAATACTCTCACATGAAATACTTGGAGTTTTTAAATCATAATAGGCCTTATTAAATGGTATGAGGTATCCCTACCTCATTTAAATCATTTTCTCAAATGATGATGATGAATGGTTGACTTAGGTCAACATAAATTCAGGTGTGATGGTTTGAGAAATTAAATCTTAAGAAGATTCAATGAGAGGAAATTATTCCTCGAGAACTATATGGAAACTATCATTTACATATAAAATGAGAGGAAATTATCCTTCCTCAAAGCAATACCACCAATGCACCAAATTGTATTAATTGTGGGCATAGAATAGTTTGTGTGAATATATGCGATGTTTGGAATAGCCAATGAATGGTTTGGTGATTGTATCCTCGTATTCGTTTTTAGACGCTAGTACCGAGGACTATCAAGAGGAGGAGGTATTCTACCAAGAGGAAGGAGAAGAAGACCACTTTGATCAATACACCAACCAAGGCAAGCTAGTATTCTTGCATGCTATTACCAATGCAAGCTAGTATTCTTGCATGCTATTACCAATGCAAGCTATGTTATTTGAAAGCTATTACCAATGCAAGCTAACACCCTTGCAAGCTAATAGTCTTGCAAAGTGCAAAGCTCTACTAGAGCAAGGCACACCCACCACTACTTTTTACTTTATGCTTATGATCCTATTTCCCGAGTTTTATTCTTACAAGCTTTGGTTTTTGATTATTTATAACTTGCTTTTATAGTTAACTTTGGTCTAGAAATAGAGTACTACAAGAGTATCAAAATTAGCCTAGCAAGCTCCAAGATATTTAGCATCCCTCGAGACTAGTTGCTAGTGCTCAATATCGGAATTGACTACTCTAGATGGGAACTTGTGAAATGAAAAGACTTTGAAAACCTTGGAATGATGAGTCATTCTATTGAAAGATTTTGAAGGTGAATATGACTGGTGAATGACTTGGTGAATTTTACAAAAACCGATGGTTGGGTTTGGATGCGATACCATTTCCAATTTTTGCAAGTACCCCCACAATACCTGATATGGGTAGGGCTTAACTAGAAGTTTATGTATCTTAGTATGGGTTCCCTCTAAACAAGCGTCATCGGGGTTATGCTGGAGGCTGCCTCTACAAAAGTGAAGTGATGTGATATGACGTGAAATGAGGTGAATGTCCGGCCCAAGCCTCGTGCGGTTCCCGAGTCGACGGTTTGTCTTCACCGGGAGGCCAAGCTCATGGGGAGAGATGCCTATACTAAGATATGTAAGTGAAAGGTTATGGTTGGTAGTCCGCACACGGAGTGTGGTAAATCAGGGCCAGTTAACCCTGACGGATGTAATCAAATGTTGTGGCACAAGTGTGCGACCTCTGCAGAGTGTAGATCTATTCGAATAGCCGCGTCCACGGTTATGGACGGTTGGAAAGGCCATACTGTTCCGTCATCAGACCATTTTCAAAATGTGACATGTGAAGGGTGACTTGAATTTGAAAAGGTGAATGGTGACTTGTGATTTGAACTGAAAGGTGACTTTGACTTTGAATCACAAACTGAGTTGTGGGAATGACACTAATGTTCCCACGTGAGTTAGTTGAGCAAATGAAGGTTTTTGATCATTAAAGTGTTTATGAAATAAAACTAGCTTTATGCAAATGAAACTTAGAGCTTAGCACCCCTTTCTATAGTTGATAGTGTTTACCTTAGTATTAGTTTGCGAGTACTTTAAAGTACTCATGGCTTTGTCCCTGGCTATTCAAATGGCCAGACTATGAAGAGGAGTACCAGAACCCGGAAGAAGGACAAGCAGGACGTCTACGACAACTAGGATCACTCCTGACGTCAATAGTTGCCTGTGGAACAGATGGACCACGACCGCTACGCTACTTCGCTTCCGCTATGTGTTTTGTAATTGATCAATGGATCATCTAGTATTGTAATGAGACTGGATCATGTGATCCTTTGTTGTAAGACAATTATGCGTTGTAATAAATGATGTGTTGTGATATTAATCTATTATGTCTCGCAAAAACAATATTCCTGGGATTGCGATGAATGACATAATAGGCATCTGGACTTAAAAATCCGGGTGTTGACAACTACCTTAGTGAAGTACTCACACCCGCAAAACAGAGATATCCTCATCATCAGAAGCTGGCGTATGCAGTTTGGAAGTCGGCTCGTAAGCTGCGTCATTATTTCACAGAGCACCCGATCGTCATCGTAAGTGAAGCGCCGTTGAAGAACATAATGACTAACCCGAAGCCACTGTGTCGGGTGTCCCAATGGGCCATCGAGATAGCGCCACACGACATAACTTACGTTAATCGAACGGCGATAAAGTCCCAAGTCCTCCCAGATTTTGTGGCAGATTGGATCCAGTCGCAGACACCAGCAGCACCCGACATGTCGGGATCATGGACAATGTACTTCGACGGGTCAAAACGGAGCACATGCGTAGGAGCAGGAGTGATATTGATATCACCGCAGGGAGATAAGATGAAATACATACTACGTATGAACTTCCCCCTGCCGACGAACAATGAAGCAGAGTATGAAGCGCTGCTGCACGGAATGAGGATGGCAAAAGCATGCGGGGCAACTCGCCTAGAAATCTACGGAGACTCAAACTTAGTGGTGCAGCAATCGATGAACCTATGCGACACAGTCATCGATAACATGATCGCTTATCGATAGTTGTACCAAAATATGGAAGCCAAGTTTGAGGGATGCAAGCTCAAACATATCGACAGAGCCAGCAATGAGGAAGCCGATACTCTGGCAAATATAGGGTCCACATGCTCCCTCATTCCAGACGGAGTGTTTTACGAAGTCATTGCCCAGCGATCGATAAAGGAGAAAGCTTCGGCATCTTCAAAACCATCGACTGATGAATCGGTTGACGTGGGCACTACCCTTCGGGTAACCCACATTACCCTATCCTGTATTGACTAATTGGAGGCCCATGAAGACACCTGAAGGCGAGATGGGCCACTAGGACGGTGCACCAGAAGGTTCCTTGACGGGCAAGACAAGGAAGCGATCGAACAAGGAAAGATCGGATCTAAAACTACTGTAAACCTAGTCGTACTCGGTGAGACCTCTTGAGACCCGGCCTCCTATATAAAGGCCAGGAGAGGGGCTGCCGAGGGACACAATCAATCTTAGCGATCTTAGCCAGCAAAAGCTTAGAGCTAGGACACCCTAGCAATTAGCCAACTCGATGAGATCTCAGCCGAACTATTCGGCACCCCATTGTAACCCATTATCATCATAATCAAGAACGAGACGGAGCGGGACGTAAGGGTTTTACCTCATCGAGGGCCCCGAACCTCGGGTAAATCGCTCTCCCCGCTTGTCCGTAAACCGATGTCTCGTGTCAGCTTGCGAGATTCCATCAACCCTAAGCCCCTATCGGAGGGCATTGGCGAGGAGTACCCTCGACAATTGGCGCCGTCTGTGGGAACCCTGTCGGCACAAGATCGGACATCGGCTGAACCCGTCATGCCATCGGCAGCTTCATCGACACCGTCATCGCCTCGTCTGGGAAGCCCGATTCGTTTCGGCTCCTACGAATTCACCCCACATAGCGATTCATCTCGCTCGACCTTCTCCGGTCTACAAGGCAACCTGGAGATGGCTTTCGGGAGCGTCCACTACAACGTCAACTCAGAAGGAATTCTTCGGCTGCTGGAATCTCCCATCTCCAGATCGACGAGGCCGAGTGCGTCGTCGTCACCCGACCTTTCGGCTGGCCCGACAAGCCCGTCGAGTCCGTCTACGCCTTCGACTCCCCGTTCGGCATCCTCTATGTCGGTCGGATCTGATGATCCCACGTCCTCGGAGCTAACCTCGTACTACTGCATGAACTGCGACACCAGGCACGGACTGGGGTCAAGCGACACGCCGTTCATCTGCAATGCCTACTATTCATCGGGAGAGGACAGCATCGGCAGCATCACCCAAGGAGACACCCGAAGAGTGGCGCCCCTCCAAGTTTATGTCGCTAACGGGGAGACGAAGATCGCACCCCCGTTCCAGCAGGCGAGCTAGTTTTGAAAACAGCGCCATCAACAACAACAGCGACCACACCATCGCAGAGGAGGAGTGGGCAGCAGCCAAGGCAGCCGTGCTTAACAACACACCACTTCCGGCAGGAATCACGGTTAGCACTCTCAACGCTTACCGCTCCATATTGGAGAAAAATTGGGAGCGCCTATCTAAGGAGCAAGCCACCCTCGAGAGACGCCTATCTACGGCAGACCGATCCAGCGAGCGACGCAGAGGCTCGCAGGGAAGTGCCTCTCGAAGTACCCACGGAGGAGGCAAACATCGATCAAGAATGTCCAGGCTTTCGGAAGATGATGCAAGGGAGATAACGTTACCAAGTCCTTTATGACTACGGACACAGCGGGCATGCCACGGCCAAAAACCGTTGCGGGAGCAACAGCCAACCTTGCAGCATACCTCATTAATCAGCGTCCCAAAGGATCCATGGCTCAGGCTCACTGTGGCGCCTTAGAAAGTCTCGCGATATTAGGAGACAATCTAGTTCCACGGAAGGAGAAGACCACGTTGCAGGCCAGCGGCTCAAAGCATCGCGCAAGAGATGCTCGGGATGAAATTACTCAGAGTAGGATCAACAAAGCAAGGCAACGACGCGCCCTCAGAGAGGAATTCGACAACGATTCTTCGGATGAGACCCAGAAGAACGACGGCGAACTTAGGGGGGCCGATTGTTTAAGCTACAAAATTCGGGAGGCGATGCCACCTAAGAAGTTCAAACCCACCCCTACCGACGCCGCCAAATACGATGGGCAGCAGGAGCCGAGATCCTGGATAGAGGACTATCTACAGACGATGAGTCGTAAAAAGGAAACCGGATAGCAGCAATGCGAGTGCCTACAACTTTACCTAAAGGACTCAGCGCGAGCCCGGCTCGCGAGGTCTCGCCAAAGGGTTCCATTAAGTCATGGGACGACCTAGTAGAAGCCTTCGTCGCCAACTTCCAAGCAACCTACAAAAGGCCCATCGGGATCGAGGAATTACGGCATTGTCGGCCAGTGCTGAAGGAGTCAATGCGTGCATATATCGGGAGATTCACCAAGCTCCTGAACGCTGCGGAAGACGTATCCGTCGACGGCAGCGATCGACGCCTTCAGTGATGGCATACGACGTGAAAGCTATATAGAAGAACTTGGGCGCAAGAAGCCGAAAACCATAACCAAGTTAATGGAAATCGCCAACAGCTGGGCCGATGGCGAGGACAACGTTCGAAAGCCACGACAGCGCAGCGACGACGAAGAAGATGACCAGCCGAAGCATGATTCGGGTGGTCGGAGGGATCGCAACAAGAGAAGGAAGAACCGCAGCTACGATGACAACAACTTGGTGGCCGCAGACTACTCCGATCGGCAGGATGATCGGTACGATGACAGGCGAGATGATCGACAGGACGGTAATCGGAACAACTCTGGCAACCGTGGTAACTATAAACCACGACAACAGAGAACCCCCGAACTACCCTACGCTGAGCAGATCAATGCCCCCTGTTACCTGCATTCATATACCGATTCCAAGGATGGTAAAGTAAAGTCTAGCCACCTGCTCAGGGACTGTCGGCAGTTCATCGATATGCATAAACTCATCCAGCAGGCAGGCTAGCAACAGCTACCACCGCCACCACCACCACCCCCATCGCAACACCAGGTCCAACAAGCTCAACCTCATCAACCCAACGAGGCATTTCCACCACCACGTGGGCAGATGAGTATGATCCACAGGACAGGCGTTTCAAGGAGAGAAATGAAGAAGCTCACACGAGAAGTCAACCTGGCAGAAAGCGTCATGGCGAACATCCCTGAGTATGTCGAGTGGTCGTCTCAGAACATCACGTTCAGCCGAGCGGATCACCCGATGACTATACCAAAACCAGGACACGCTACCCTAGTGGTTGAAGCACAGATAGGAGGGTTCAAGATGAGCAAAGTCTTCATGGACGGAGGAAGTGGACTCAACCTGATATTCCTTGACACAATTCAAAGTATGGGGATCGCCATGAGAATGTTAGAAGAATCGGACACCCGCTTCCATGGGATTCTCCCTACTTCACCGGCGTACTCTCTTGGCAAAGCGTGCACCGAACGTCGTCTTCGGCAAACCCGACAATTTCAGGAAGGAGAAGATCGAGTTTGAAGTCGTGAACCGGGAATCACGAGTATCACGCCATACTCGGGAGACCAGCCTTATGCCAAGTTCATGGCCGTGCCGCACTATGCATACCTCAAGCTGAAAATGCCTGGGAACAACGGAACAAACATCACAGTCCATGGAAGTTTCTCACGCTCGGACAATTGTGATCGTGATTTTCAAAGGATTGCTGCAAAGTTTGGGCCACAGCGAGAAATTGTCGACCCTCCGCCCAAGCTGACGATACGAGAAATCAAGGAGGAAAAACATGACAGGGAAACCAAGAAGAATCCAGCCAACCTTGCTCTTGAAGCCTCGGCAGCAAAAGCTTTGGCAACACAAGTTTCGGCAGTTGCCGATGCAGAAGATATAGGAGGCAGAAAGGCACTGACAATCGCTGCCCAAACCCCTGGCGAAATCAACAACGCTGCAGCAACCACTAGCATGACGAAGAAATCAGAAGATGCTGTTGAAGATGGGAAGAACCCTTTCCTTGATAAAACACTTCCTTAGTCTTTAATTTTTTTCCCTTTACTTTACACAGGGCCTCCCTTTTTCGCCCTCTAGTTTCGTATTTACCTTATCAATAAGCACTTAAGTTTCGATTATTGTTAAGCATTGTAGTAATTTAAAGCATCTATGACCGCGCCACCGTGAACCTTGCTTACAAGTAACGGTACAACGTAACGTGCGGCAGAAGATCGCGCCCCAAGGGAAAAACTTCTACGAGTGCTGCAAAGAAAAACAAGGACATTAATCCTTCCCTACGCTCGAGACGCCTCTACGAGTGCCGCAAAAAGCAAGAGTTTGGAAAACATAAAACAACCCACGTTCGATATTTCACTTATGGAAATATCAAAGAACAACGGGCTCATTGGCGAGAATCATTGCACCCGAAATATTCGGGAGTGATCTGTCGAAACTTACAATCGGTTGAAAGCAAAGTTGCGCATACAACAGGTTTAGCAAAACCTGCAACACGAGCTGATCACTCATAATGATTTGCTGACCAACCAGTATACATACATATAACGGGCAATTAAGATTTGCTCCTTCAAAAATTTGCCAACGGTACGGTAAAAGTACATATTCATGTATTTACCAAATAACAAGTTTCGGCTTAACAATCTTAACACTTGGATGGATTAGCCAATGCAATTCATTTTACAAAAATAACTTTACACCCTGACGTCACCCTTGCAGAGTTTCCCTTTCTTCAGGTACATTTGACTCCTCTTCAAGCCTGTCGACAATTATATTGGCGGGCACTAAAACCTTCGGGTACAGTTCTTCAAAATCACCAGTTGCGTTGGCGATAGATAGCAAACATGCTCGAGGATAACGAGCAAGCACAAGGGCAAGCGTACACTTGGCCCCTGCGAAAACATGAGCTCGCACCAAGTCCCGAACCTTCTTGGCGTTTCCAAACTCGGACATCAAAGTCAAAAGCGTGGGGGGAACTGCATTCAAAGGAAACATTGTCTTCCAAACCACCCTCATAGCTTTGTAGCACTTATCAAAGAATTGGTGGATTTGTTGGACCCGATCCTGAAATTTTGCAACAGCCGAAGCCTTCGAGTGCTCCCGCCAGAAAATCTCTTCGGATGAGGAAAGCTGGGTTAAAGCATGCACTCGCTCGTGTATCCACTTGTTCTCTTCCGCACGGTTCAAAGCTATGACTGGCAAAAGAATCAGTAAAGAGTCAGACAAGGTGTTGTTGACAAAAGGGCAAAGGAGTCAGGAAACTTACAGTTCAAACTTTCAGTAGCTTTATGCAGCTCAGTAAGAGTGTACCGTTCCACATCGGTTGCAATCTCGCTCTTCTTATTGACAATAGCAGCTAAGGCATAAGTGCTGCGCAGGTCCTTTTCCATCTGCGTAATCCGATCCTTCATACGCTGGATCCGATCACTTTTAGGAAGGGCACCCGAAGAGTCATCAACAAATGAGGGCACTGGGAAGACTCACGAGAAACATCGTTACAAAAGGATGATGGATATGGTACAGCCGAGCATCCGAAATAACTCCCATCGGGAGAAGTACAAGAAGAAATATCATAATAAAAGTGTGCTAACAACATTGCTAGCACGGAGTATATTACAAGCATAAGTTTTGCGGCAGAACAATGTTTCACATCAGCTCAAGCATAAGTTTGCTACAAGAATCAAGGGGCTTGGGTCTGAGTCGATAAACTGGGTCCAGCTCGACGATTTCCTTGATGAAACCGAGTTCAAGGAGCTGGCGGGCACAAGTAAGGGCAGGCGCTTAAATCAACAAGCTGCCCGTCTTGCTCTTTCGGCAGCTCCTTGGTCATCCCTTCGATGTCACCCTTAAAGCCGTAACCCATCATAAGCTGGAAGGCAAGGACAGCACCATAAGTGCGCGATGTACGCTTGAATACCTCGATAACCTCCTTGGTGTCAACCGCGAAGGCATCGACCAGCTGCCCCGGTGGTCTTCTCCTGCTTGATCTTGGGGAAAATCATCAAGTGCATCCGCGCCGGGGCACCCTTCCCCTTTACAAGAAGCTCCCGCGTAAGCCGGTGAGAGGCAAGAATCATCAACATAGCATTTGCCTGGAGAGTTGTTTGGAACTCTGTCCGGGGCATCAGCGAGGATATTCGCCGCTTCGCGGGAAAAGAAAGAAAAAAGTACATTGGCAAAAGGATCGAATCCATAAGTACATCAATCGACAGAGGTGTATAAAAATTACCAAGTAAGGCCAAAGAAGATCGACGAAGGACTTCATCCTTTTCGGCTGCCCGAGCTTCAGCCACCAGCTCGGATGCTTCCTCCTCCTTCAACTTTTCTTTCAGCTTGCCCAGTTCCACCTTCAGAGAGTCAACCTCTTGGCGAGCCTCAGCAGCTATCTTGACTACGCCATCCAATTTCAAGGAGGAAGATTTGACTTCCTCTTGTAGCCGAGCCTTGTCAGCTTCCAGAGAAGTGAATTGGGAGGCGAAGGCCTCCAAAGAGGAAATAACGCCTCGCAAGTCCTTAAGAAAGAAGGATATTTTACCAGAAATTGTCAAGCAAAGCACACTCCAAGAGATTTGCATCACAGTTAGAAAAAGACTTACAGAAGGAGGAGTCGCGGTGGCAGCAGTTGGAGAGACGTCTTTCCCTTTGGAAAGGGAAGAAGCAGTCGATGCTTGAGCCATAGGAGCAGCCTTAGGAGCCAAAGCTTCAGAAGCCACTACGACCGGCAAGGCAGCATCAGATTTGGCTTTTTTAGACGGAGGCTCGATAAAGCCTTCGTCGCTGCAAAGGTGAAAGATCGACAATGGTTATAAGAAGAGTAAGAAAAATAAAAAGGCAAAGTATAACTTCAGAAAAGAAACTACTTACATGTCGAAGAGATCATCTTCATCGGCAAAGCCGCCAGTTGATCTCTTCACAGGTGAAGCCCTGGCCTCCTCGGCGAGCTTGCATCAACAAAGGTATCATGATCAGCGTCGTCATTACGCATTGATCCATTTGCGACACCAGCATCATCGGCTGAGGAAGGAAGGTCGGTGTGGGCAACTTCAAAATCTATCGGACCATTATATTCGTCCTCTAGGCCTGTATGCTCGACAGAGTGAAAATCTACGGGGATTGAGGAGCCTCTCCCTTCAGAAGTATCATCTGGCGAATCATGCATATTTCCAGAAACTATGGGGATCTGTCGAAAAAAATAGCAAGTAAGAACAGTGGTAATTATGTCGGCTAAGTAAAAGCAGCATAGTAGGAACGAGAAAAAAGAAAAATACCTCTGATGGTGGATGGCCAGCGTCCAGGGGAGCATAAGAAGAAATCAGCGGAATCGAATCTTCCTGGCTAAAAGAAGTGAGGCGACGGACTTCGTCAAGCAGCTCTTTTTCCGACAGATCGGCAGCATTAATCCTGGTTTCATCCTTTGGACCTGAGTACAACCACATCGGGTGAACTCTGGCCATGACTGGTTGGACTCGGCGTTTCAAGAATAAAGCTGCCACCTCTGTGCCAATCATAGTTTGGCCGTCGGCCTCTTTGATTCGAAGGAATTTGGCGAATAGTTCTTCGGCTGTTGCTCTTTCATCGGATGAAAGAATATTCTTCCAGGAATTCTTGGGCTTGGCTTCAGAAACATCGGCAAAGCAAGGAAGCTGAGATTCGGGTGACAAGGAATCCTTGATGTAAAACCATTTCAGTCTCCACCCTTGCACGGACTCCCTCATTGGGAAATTGAAATAATTGACCTCCGAACGAGCTACAAACCCCACTCCTCCGATGACAAAGTATCCATTACTGCTGCTGTATCTCTTTACATAGAAGATCTTTTTCCACAACCCGAAATGAGGTTCGATGCCCAGAAACGCCTCGCAAAGGGTGATGAACACAGCAACATGGAGGATTGAGTTGGGGGTAAGTTGCCATAGTTGGATTTCGTACGTTCGCAAGAGATGGAGGAGGAATCCATGAGTGGGAAGCGAAAGGCCTCGGTATAGGAAAGATAAGAACATCACGGTAAAGCCAGCGGGGGGATCATGCCGAGAAATCGCACCTGGAAGGATTACGTTTCCCGCGTCAGAAGATATCAATCCCAGGCTTCGGGATCTCTTTTCGTCACGCTTGGTGACGGTTGATGCAACCCAGTCTCCGGGCTTGACCATTGAACTCGACGGCGCTGGCGGCGCTCGGAGCTGGGGAGGAGCGCTCGGAGCGCTCCCCTTCGAAGAGAAGAGGAGGACTTGGCGGCGGCACCTCCGCCGGGTGGAACTGGCGGCGGCGGCAGGATTCTTCTTCTTCACCATTGTGAGATCTGGTGAAGATTGGGAAAGCAGCGGTGGCGGCGCAGCAACGGCAAAGGAAGGAAGAAGGGGAAGAATGAGGAGATGCTACAGGAACCGTGGAGGAGATTAGGGATTTTTTTGCCCTTTGGAGATTTTAAGAGTTGTGTAAGCACGTGGCGCTTGAAGAAGGGGAGGAACCGGCGGCCCACTATTCCCACGCTGTGCGAAAATCGAGGAGGCACCTCGGTCACCACGCATGCACTGATCAAGCCCTAAAAACTGCCCGCGCAGAGCTAGGGTGGGCCCGTCAGGTCAAGTCTTGTCCATCAATCCACAGCAGTTACACGTCAACAGTGACGTCATAAAAAAGGTTAGAAGCATTCGAAGGAAAAATGAAAAGTTATCGGATGAAGGACTTGAGTCTACACACGAATTGCAAGCATCCGTACCTAGACTCGGGGGCTACTCCCATCGGGAGCGCTGACGCGCACCCGATAAAATGAAGGCTCGACAGAATGATCAGTCGAAGAAAAAAGGAATTGAAGAAATATTGTTTTAAATAGCTTGAGCCTGCGCTCGGTTACAAGCACTTGCACCCAGACTCGAGGGCTACTCCCATCGGGAGAGCGCGGCGTGCACCCGATAGAAGTTTTTGCACTCCAGGATCATGCCCGGGGACTTGATTCTGTGTAGGGTAACGTTGTTTTGCCATCGGTAGTTAACCAACAAAAGTTGGGCACGTTACTCATTATCCTTTGCATAAAGAAAATATATCGGATGACCTATGAAGACCTGTTAAAAACATCGGTAGATGAGAATATTCAAGTGGTACAACTTGAGTCTACGCACGGATTGCAGACATCCGTACCTAGACTCGGGGGCTACTCCCATCGGGAGCGCTGACGCGCACCCGATAAAATGAAGATAGAGCAGATTCAAGATGAACAAGGACAATGAAGGAGAAGAGCATCAGGAGAAGACATGTTTTAGTCTCTACCCGAACTATCTTCGGCTAGACACTCGGGGGCTGACGCGTGGGCACTACCCTTCGGGTAACCCACATTACCCTATCATGTATTGACTCAATTGGAGGCCCATGAAGACACCTGAAGGCGAGATGGGCCACTAGGATCGGTGCACCGAAGGTTCCTTGATGGGCAAGACAAGGAAGCGATCGAACAAGGAAAGATCGGATCTAAAACTACGTCAAACCTAGTCGTACTCGGTGAGACCTCTTGAGACCCGGCCTCCTATATAAAGGCCAGGAGAGGGGCTGCCGAGGGACACAATCAATCTTAGCGATCTTAGCCAGCAAAAGCTTAGAGCTAGGACACCCTAGCAATTAGCCAACTCGACAAGATCTCAGCCGAACTATTCGGCACCCCATTGTAACCCATTATCATCATAATCAAGAACAGACAGGCAGGACGTAAGGGTTTTACCTCATCGAGGGCCCCGAACCTGGGTAAATCGCTCTCCCCGCTTGTCTGTAAACCGATGTCTCGTGTCAGCTTGCAGGATTCCATCAACCCTAAGCCCCTATCGGAGGGCATTGGCGAGGAGTACCCTCGACATCAGTGGCGGGCCAGCAGCAAACTGTCGAAGAACCTTCACCATCATCAGCAGAGCAAGTGCTCCTCCTTGAGCCGCTATGGACCAAACCTTTACTAGCGTACCTAACGAAGCAAGAGTTGCTAGAGGATTCTGTGGAAGCAAGGTGGATTGTCAGGCGGTCAAAGGCCTTCACCGTGATCAATGGCGAGCTTTACAAGCGCAGCATCTCGGGTATCCTCCAAAGGTGTATCGCCATTGATGATGGAAAAGCACTATTGCGCGAGATACATGAAGGAACCTGCGGACACCACGCAGGAAGCCGGGCCCTCGTAGCAAAAGCCTTCAGGGCAGGATTTTACTGGCCAACAGCAGCGTCGGATGCTCGAGACCTAGTCATGAAATGTGACCCCTGCCAGCGCTTTTCCCCAAAACCGCACGCCCCCGCAACAGATCTAATGACAATACCTCTGGCCTGGCCCTTTGCTCAGTGGGGACTCGACCAAGTTGGACCACTGCCGAGGTCGTCGCCTGGGGGGCACACATATTTACTGGTCGCAGTCGACAAGTACACCAAGTGGATCGAGGCAGTGCCTGTTCGAAACCAAAAGGCCGAAACAGCCGTTCAGTTTTTCAGAGGAATAACTTGTCGGTTCGGTATGCCCCACAGTATCGTCACAGACAACGGATCTAACTTCGACTCTAAAGAGTTTCTGAAGTTCTGCGACGACGGAGGAATCAAACTGAAATTCGCAGCAGTTAGCCACCCACAGACCAATGGGCAGGTAGAAAGGATCGACGGTCTAATAGGGGATGGCCTCAAGAAATGCCTTACAGGCGCGGCTGGAGCCTGGGAAGAGGAGCTACCATCTGTGCTATGGAGCTTGCGCACTACGCCTAATAGGTCAACTCAGTACACCCCGTTCTTCTTGGTGCACGGAGCCGAAGCAGTCCTACCAGCCGACGTTCGGTTCGAAGCTCCTCGGGTGACAGCGTACACAGAATCTTCTTCCAACATCGCGCTGCAGGACGCTGTGGACCTTCTCGATGAAGCACGAGATATTGCCTTGGCAAGAACGACGGTGTACCAACAGGCGTTCAGGAACTATCATAGCCGACGAATACGCAGCCGAAGCTTCAATGTTGGGGATATGGTGCTTCGGCTGAAGCAAGAAAGACCCCTGAAACTTGAATCCCCGTGGGAAGGACCATACATCGTCACTGAAGTGATACCAGGAGGAGCATATCGGCTCAAAAATCCAGCTTCAGGAAAAGACGTTGGGAATCCATGGAACATCGCACAGTTGCGACGGTTCTACACATAGGATACAATTGTTTTTACTTACTCGACAGCCTTTAAGGTTACTTTTGCATTATGAATAAAGTTCTAGTCAGGTTTCCTACCTTTTTTTCTTAATTCAGGCCCTATCACCCGACCATATCGTTTGGGGCCCTAAAAAATCGGCTCTTACTCCCATCGGGAGCGTCGGCCTGAAGAATATGCTTACACAGCGTCATTAATTAAATACTCTCAACGAGAGCTAAGATTAATGACGCACCAAAACAACCAATCCACGCCTCGAAAAAGCATCGAGTGCTGCAGTCGATGGTTACATTATCCCAAAATAAGGCTCAAACCGGTGCACCGCGTGACGAAGCCAAGCGTCTAATTCCCTCGACTAAGTCGATGGGTCTCGCTCTTACAAAAACTTACATATTGGCATCACAATAACATTGCAAAATTCAACGAAGTCGTTGAGAGAGCAGGTTGAACTGATCACTCAGCCGCCCTCGACAATAAATTATCAATTAAACTAGTATAGCGTGTAGCGCACGCAGTAAACTTGTACAAAACAATCTTATGCAGATACAAGGAGGCTACGTTCATGGCTAGGCTCCCTGGCTCCCTTGACCCCTCGTTTCTTTCTCAAGACAAGACTCCATCCGAGAGACAATGGTATATGCGGGGCCTCTAGCAATGTCATAATATTGCCCTAAACTCCTATCAGTGTTTGCTACGGCCCTTAAATCTAAGGATGGGTGACACGCCAATACCGAAGCAAAGGCAAGTTCAGCACCGGCTAGAAGCTCTTTTCGCACCAACTGCCGAATCCTTTTTGGCGACTTGAATCGTGTGAACAGAGCAGATAAGGTTTCGGGAGCTTGATCCAGGGGAAACAAAGTATTCCAGACCATCGTAAGATGGGCATGGAACTTATCAAAGTAGTAATGTGCCTTCTCCACCCGATGCTCAAACTTCGCCATAATAACGGCCTTCGGACGATGCAGCCACAGATCGTGCTTTGGATGAGCACTATCAGTCATCGCTTCGACCTTCTCATGGATTTTCCTGTCTTCCTCGGATTTATCTGAAGATACAACTGGAAAGGAACGAATATCGGTTAAAAAGAACATCCGAACTACGTCAGGAGTTAGAAGATGGGGAAAACACTCACAGCCCAAACTTTCGGTGGCAACATGAAGACCATCAAGAGCATATTGCTCGACAGCGGTTGCTATTTCCCCCTTTTTCTTCACCAACGCCGCCATGGCTCGAAGAGAAGCAATGTCTTTGTTTAAACGAGACACTTGGTCACGAAAGCGGCGAACAAGGGCAGAATCGTCATTAGTTGAAGGGTTCGAGAAAAGCTCGGCACGGGAAGAAGATGAAGGAATCTGCAGGACAATCTTCGATTCAGAAAGACATTAACATAAAACTCCCATCGGGAGGCGCTGGCATATATATTACATCCAAAAGGTTGTTTAAACTGGCAACAGAGCCGAAATAAATGGGACTAAGTCAAGTTACGACTGGTCTTATTTAAAAATTAACGAAGAAGCAAGTTTAAGGAGGCGCTGACGATGCGCCAGGGGCAGCTTCAGGAGTAGGCTTGGCTTGTGCTTCGTCTACCAATTTCAGCAGTTGATTGGCACAAATTACTGCCGACCATTTGAAGGGTTCAAGGCCGACTAAGTGGTTGTCATCATCCACAGGCAGTGCCTTAGATAACTTTTCCAAGTCGGATCCCAGCCCATGACCCATTAGCAGCTGGAAAGTAAGAACCGCCCCAAACAATCGAGAACGGCGTTTCAATACCTCCACAGGCTCGGAAGAGTCGACAAGAAAGGCATCTGCCATCTCGCCAAGGGTCTTGTCCTGCTTCACCTTCGGGAAGATCATCGAGTACAACCTCGACAGTGCTCCTTTGGTCTTTTGCAGAAGTCCAAGGAATTGGACATTTGACTCAGCGGCAAGCGACAAGGCATCGGATGTGGAGTCCTCCCGGAGCTGATCGCGTCGAGTAACAGTTATATTGGCGGCCTCTGAAAGAAAGACAGATTAGCAGCCAGTAAAGAATTACCAGAAAAAGAAATTATGTGTCGAGAATTTTACCCAATAAGTCTTTGATGGACTCACTGAGGACGCCTTCCTTCTTATCGACTGCAACCGCTGGCGTACGCCGGGCCTCTTGCTCATCCTTCATCTGCTGCTTCAGCTTCGACAACTCCCCCTTCAGCGAGACGTTTTCCTTCTTGTCATCGGTGGCAAGCCTGTTGGCCTCCAACACCTAATCAGCCGAAGACTTGACGATCTTCCGAAGCTGGGCGTTTTCAGCCTCCAGTCGGGTAAACTGCTCAGCGAAATCTACCACAGCATCGACTGTGGCATAAATCGGCTGCAGCAAGGAAGTCAGGGAGACTCAGTCGATAAGAAGAAGATTCAGCAAAACAAGGCAAAGTAACTACTTACGTGATCGCGAGAAGCCGACGAAGTAGGAGCATCGCCAGGAGGAATAACCTTCGATACTGGAATTTTCTCCACGACCGTCCTCGTAGGAGGCGTCGACTTGGCAGAAGAAGGGTTTGGCTCTTTAGCCGATGATGCTCTCTCAGCAGATAACTTGGCCCTCTTTGCGAGAGGGACGAGGTCATCGTCAGAGCTACTTCAGAAAATAAAATGATTAGCATACAAGATAACAAAGGCCAAATTATAGAGGAGTGAAGATGCTCACAGTTCCAAGTCATCCTCAGCAGCGAAGAAGCCTGATGGCCCCTTGTCAACAGGAGAAGGCGGAGGAGTTCCAACGACATCATTATCTTGGTCACTGGGACTAGATTTAGCCGTTGTAATGAAATCCTCGTCTATCTGCAAGTGGCGCTTGCTCCTGGTGAAAGCGACCTCCTCGACAGTGTCGTCTTCTTGGACATCGCTATCCTCAAAGACCTCCTGGGCATCTTCAGTCCCTTCGGAATCGTCATCATCATCCTCTGGCTCCACGCCGCTTTCCGGTGTAGGAGGATAGCATCGAACGACGGAGGGGGCCTATCAAGAAGAATAAAGGAGTTTGTAAAACGCAACAAAAGCAAAAAAGAAGTGAAAGCAAACAAGGAGTAGCAGAAATTACCTCAGACGGGAGGTGGTCAAAATCATAAGGAGGGCGAGCCGATGTCAAGATGATTTTGTCCTTCATACTGAGGCATGTCAGGCGACGAACCTCGTCCCGAAGCTCATCAGCCGACAGGTCGGCAGAATTGATCCTTGACTTGTCGCCTTTGCCAGTATAAAGCCATAACTGGTGGGGTCGAGACATGAGCGGCTGCACTCGACGTTGCAAGAACACTGAAACTACTTCAGTGCCGCACTTCGTCAAGCCTCCCGTATTCTTCAAAACGACAATTTGCTCAAACAGTTTGTCGGCTGTCGCCCTCTCTTCGGGAGAAAGGGCGTTTCGCCAAGACTTCTTCTTGTGAGCCACCAAGACGTCATCAAAGGAAGGGAGATTCGAACGCCGCCCAGGTACGATGGGATCCCGCAGGTAGAACCACTTGTTGTGCCAACCCTGGACGGATTCCTTCATTGGGTAGTCGAAGTAGTCGACCTCCTTCCTGATGACGAAGCCAACGCCACCGACGACGGGGGGGCCATTGCTGTCGTTGTGGCGCTTCACGTAGAAGATCTTCCTCCAAAGACCCCAGTGAGGTTCGATGCAAAGGAAGGCCTCGCAAACGGCAATGAAGATGGAGAGATGGAGAATAGAGTTTGGGGTCAGCTGCCAGAGCTGGATCCCATAGAAGAAAAGGAGGGAGCGAATGAACTCGTGGGCCGGAAGAGAGAGGCCACGGAACAAGAAGGCAGCAAACATGACAGTGAAGCCCTTGGGGGCTTTGGGCGAGAGACCGCACCTGGAAGACGAATGTCCTCCTCAGATGCGGAGATGAAGCTGAGGGCGCGAAGCTTGTTAATGTCGCGGTTGGAAATGGCAGAGGCACTCCAATCGCGGCTAACTTTGGCCGCCTCCGAGGTGCTGCCGCTCTTCTTCTTGCCCATGGCGAGCGGAACTTCTGATGAAGAGGCAGAGGAGGCAGGAAGGCTTGAGCGAGAAGATGAGCAGTAAACGGGGTGAAGGGTAAAAAAAGAGGAGGCCCCCTATTTATGCCGTAAGAATTTGTGCAAAATCGTGGCCATAACTTCACAGGCGTCGTGGGAGGTGGAGTGGATCTGACTGTACATGTGGCGCTTGAAGAAGGAGTGGAACCGGCGGCCCATTATTCCCACGTTGTGCGAAAATCGAGGAGACGCCTCGGTCGCCGCGCGTGCACTGGTCAAGCCCTAAAAACTGCCCGCGCAGAGCTAGGGTGGGCCCATCAGGTCAAGTCCTGTCAATCAAACCACATCAGTCGCACGTGAACAGTGACGTCATAAAAAAGCTTGAAGTACTCGAAGGTATAAAAAGTTATCGGATGGTGAACTTGAGTCTATGCACAGATTACGAAGCATCTGCGCTTAGACACGGGGGGCTACTCCCATCGGGAGCGCTGACGCGCACCCGATATATTGAGGACTCGAAGAAAAAAGATGAAGAAAAAGAGGGTTTCTTAGATCGAGTCTGCGCCCAGTTGCAAGCACCCGCGCCCAGACTCGGGGGCTACTCCCATCGGGAGTGCTGGAAGCGCACCCGATAAATTTTTTTGCACTCCAGGATCATGCCCGGGGACTTGATTCTGTGTAGAGTAACGTTGTTTTGCCATCGGTAGTTAACCAACAAAAGTTGGGCACGTTACTCATTATCCCTTGCAAGTGGAGAATATATCGGATGACCTATGAAGACCTGCGGAAAACTTCGGCAGAGAAAAATGCTTGAGTGGTACAACTTAACTCTACGCACGGATTGCAAGCATCCGTACCTAGACTCGGGGGCTACTCCCATCGGGAGCGCTGACGCGCACCCAATAAAAAGGATGATGCTGATTCAAAGTGAACAAGGACAATCAAGGAGAAGAACATCAACAGAAGACATGCTTCAGTCTCTACCCGAACAATGTTCGGCTAGACACTCGGGGGCTACTGACGTGGGCATTACCCTTCGGGTAACTGACATTGCCCTATCCTGTATTGACTAATTAGAGGCCCATGAAGACACCTGGAGGCAAGATGGGCCACCTGGACGGCGCACCAGAGGAATCCTTGACGGGCAAGACAAGGAAGCAGCCGAACAAGGAAAGATTAGATCTAAAACTACTGTAAACCTAGTCGTACTTGGTTAGACCTCTTGAGACCTGGCCTCCAATATAAAGGCCAGGAGAGGGGCTGCCGAGGGACAGAATTAATCGTAGCAACCTTAGCCACCAGAAAACCTAGAGCTAGGTCGCCGCAATACTTAGCCTCTCGACGAGATCTCAGCCGAACTATTCGGCACCCCATTGTAACCCATTATCATCATAATCAAGAACAGAAAGGCAGGACGTAAGGGTTTTACCTCATCGAGGGCCCCGAACCTGGGTAAATCGCTCTCCCCGCTTGTCTGTGAACCGATGTCTCGTGTCAGCTTGCAGGATTCCGCTAACCCTAAGCCCCAAACAGAGGGCATTGCCGAGGAGTACCCTCGATAGAAGTTACTACAGATCTGAGAGGAAAGCTTGGAGCCCCAATATGGGAAACTATCTGGTTTTCTGTAACGGGAAGCACTTGGAAGGAAGGACTAGTCAGAGCGATGCAAGAAGCAATTGCCCGTCTGTGCGGACGGAATGTGAACAAGCTCAAGAATACCCGCTTCATTTACTACCCAGGACATGACCCCATGGGAAGACCAATAATCATGCCCCCGCACCCGGAGATGAACCACTATGTTGCCTACCTCGACTACATGCTGTACAAGACCCGCAAGGAGTTGGACAACGCCCTCGCCTTTCGCCAAGCACATTACCCATGAAGATGAAGAATCCCCCCCCTGAAGAGTAGTATCATTAAAGCACTTTCGTATGTGTGAGTTGTATCAGGATCCCCTTGTATCGTAGAACGGATGAATGGTTCTTCAAACCAACGGTGTGTTAGATTTGTAATGTGTGATGCTTGGTATGAATGAAAAAGGGTTGTTGGTTTTTACCCCCGCAACACTACTCAAGTTTTCAAGTTATGAACTTTTTAAACTTTAACAAAACAAACCATAGAAATTTCCCTCTTATCTTATCATCTATCTCAATGTTCAGATGGCCCCACCAACCCGCAGCACCAACCAGGATGCAATGATGCAGATGCTGCAGATGATGATGGCAGACCGAGAAGTCGAAAGAGCTGAACGCCAAGCCAACATTGCTGCACTGCAACAGATAGCTCAGAACAATCAAGGCCATGGAAACCACGATCACCCTGGATCGAAGTTGAAGAATTTTCAGAACACCAACCCACCCATGTTCAGCAAGACTGAAGAGCCCCTAGATGCTGATGATTGGCTCCAAACCATGGAGAACAACCTCGAAGTTGCGGGAGTTGAAGCAGCAAAAAAAGTACTGTTTGCCACCCACTACCTGTCAGGACCTGCCAGAGCCTGGTGGACAAGTGCCCGCGCAATGAATGCGGGATAGATGATGACCTGGGAAGACTTCAAGATGAAGTTCAGCAAATACCATGTGCCCCAAGGACTGATCAAGAAGATGAGAGACGAGTTCCGGGAACTCAAGCAAGGGGGAATGTCCGTGGTGGAATACCGCGACAGGTTTCTTACTCTGTCAAGGTACGCCCCGGATGAGACCGACACCAACGAGAAAAGGAAGGAGAGATTTCTGAACGGACTGCACGACGAGATGCAAACTGTGTTAGTGAACATTCCGTTCGCTGACTTGGATGCCCTGGTGGACTCTGCCATACAGATGGAAGGGAAGCTACACCAAGCCAATGAGAACCGCAAGAGAAGGATGATGAACCAGAATGGACCCCACCATACCCAGAAGTACCGCAACAACTCCTCTGGAGGATTCACCCCAAGACACAACAAGCCCCCTGCTCAGAATTATCGCCCCAACTACACCAACAAGGACGGAGGACCCCCGAAGCCCGGAGGCAACAACAACAACAGCCACAACAACAAAAACCACCGCAACAGCAACAACAACACTGGGAACAACAACAACACCAACACTGGCCCGAGGACTGGGAGCAATGCTACCCCCATCACCCCAAAGGACAAGGCAACCATCACCTGCTATGAATGTGGCACTGTAGGCCATTACTCAAATGAATTCCCCAAGAAACTTGCCAAGACTGCCCCCAATACTGCTGCACCAGCCCAGCAACAGCGCCGCTTCGCAGGTAGAAGGAACCAGAACAACAACAACGGCCGTTTCTACCACATGACTGCCACTGAAGCTCAGGAAGCACCCCGGACCATGCCAAGTATATTTTCCTGTTAATCAAATTTCTCAATCTCTCTTAGGAACCTAACTTTTCTTAAAATCTCGGGACGAGATTTGTTTAAGGGGGAAGGGTTTGTAACATCCCAAAAATTTCAAAACAAAGAAAATGAATTTCCCTATTTCCAAATTTTGGAACCAACAAAAACTTGTATTAAATTAAGGTTGATACGTAGTGATCTTGCTTAATTCTTGTGCTATTGCTATAATTGTTTGGAAGTATTTTGAAATGATCTTAAACCCTAAACCTCACCCCTCTTTTCACCATCCAAGTTAAAATAAAATAAAAGGAAATTAAATAAGAAAAAGGCCTATGTGCCTATGGCTATTTTTGTGAAACTTTACCCTAGGCCTTTCTACTTTGTTTAGAGGATTGGAAAACCTTCATAAACCTCACCTAGTGCTTATCAAACCAAATCCAAGTTGAAACCAAAGAAATTAAAAAGAAAATAAAAATGCCATAGAGGCATATGAGAGTAAAAGGCAAATTTGTGAATTTGAGAATCTTGACCCTAAGACTTGTGGTGAATGGTTGGATTACTACTCTATACCATTTCAACACTCAACAACATGAATTGGGTCAAGCCAAGTCAAATTAAAAATCAAATGCAACATATGCATAGAGGCATATGTGGCACATAGCCATTTTTCCCAAATCTTGTTCTATGCACTTATACCTTGACCAAATGGTGTGAAACCATCTTTAAACCTAATCTAACCCTAAATGGACCCTTACCCATGCCCAAGTAAAGCAAGGGAAATAAATTAGAAGAATAAGGAAAATTGACATATCACCTCTTATGTGTTATGGCCATTTTTGCAAATCTTTGAGCTAGACCTTTTGGAATGGTTTCAATGGTTTGGAAATGTTCCTAAACTAATAAGAATCACATTTGAGTCAAGAAAAGTCAAATCAAATAGAGAGAGATCAAATAGTGAGAAAATTCCATTTTTACTCACATACACTTTAGCCAATTTTGCAAATCTTCAACTAAGGCCACATTTGCTTGTGCCATTGTTTGTAAAACACTTTGATATCAATAAAAAACTCAAATGCATCAAAGAAACCAGAATCAAATCAAAGAAAAATGCAAATCCCATCTACATATGATAATGGTCATTTGGCCATTGTATAACATCTTCACCACTTTGCACCCCTAGTTTTGACTTTTCTTAAACCAACCTTGGTCAACAGTTGCCACCTCATCCAAGACCATGTCAAGATGAACCACTTTGCTGTTGACCACTAGTGTTGACTCTGACCAGGTTGACCAGAAATGAATTGACAAGAGGAGACATTGAAACAAAGAGAAGATCAACCCCCATTTTGAAATCTTGCAAACCTGCATCAAATTTACCACCACCACCACCATTCTACCTCTCTAATTATATAAATGAGATGCACCAAAAAGATTTCCAAAATTCAAACAAAATTCTCTTGCGGCCATTTCCTCAAACACCTTGCAGATTACTTTTCAGATTTGACATACATCCTTTTAACCTCTGGTTTTTAGCCTCCACCACTTTACAATTGTGATCATCACACCCTGGTACCTCCTCTACATCAAACCAAGCCCATTTGCACTGATAAAAGTGAAGCCATGATCATTGTTTCATCCATGCCGTGCACCATGCCACCCCAATGCCACTCATCGTCCCTCTTCCTCTCTGATCACTTTCCCCATGTCAACGAGCTAGCCTGCACTCTCCTAAGCACGCCAGTACCCTTCCTAGCTCAAAGCTCGCCCGGCATTGGCCACACGACGCATGCCCAGACACGCCCAGAACAATGCCAGAGCGCGCACGGGCACCGTCCTAGACGCGCCAGAGCACGCCGTCGTGCCATCACTCTCGTCCTCCCCTGCAAACCTACCTCTGCATCACGCTTCACCGCACCACCAGTACCCTCCTAGACACGCTCAGTAGCTCGCGGAGGACCCATCGCCGTCGCCATGATCAAACCCTTGCCGCCAGTACCCGCCGCAGACGCGGAAGCAACTCGAGCCGTCCCCTCCTCCTTTCCCTGCGCCAGCTACAAGTTGAGAACCGCCTGGACGTCGCCTACCTCCTGCGCCCCCTACCTTGCCGCTTCACGCCCTGGACAGCCATCGCCGTCGACGACCACCACGGCACCCTCGCAGCACCCCTCCACCCTATAAAAGGAGAGCACCCGCGCCTAAATCCTTCACACCAACAAGCTTCCCTCCTCTCTCTGATCCTCCTCAACCTCTTCCCCTCCTTAATTAGCCCCCATTTCGCCGGAATTTGATCGGAGTCCGCCGCACCAGTAGCTCATCGCCGTCGTTGATTTCGGCCACCTCAAGCTCCGCCGCGACTACCAGTCGACTCCCCATCGTCGACAACGTCGTCCAGCATCATCGCCGCCCCTCGCCGGAGCCCCAGCTCGCCGCCGACCCCTACCTCCGCCACAGTAGCAACCCCCTCTCGTCGACGTAGACGAAGCCTATCAGCCGCTCGATCATCTTCTAATCCGACGGCTCCTATTCGCAGGTACCGCTTCGGGTTATTTCAGTCGCTGACACATGGGACCCACTGTCAGCTAGCCCATAGCGTTAGTTGGGCTGGCCCCTCTGCATTTTAAATCTTTCAGCCCATCTACTTCCCGCCTAGCCCAGTTAGCCATTTTCGAATTAATATGATCCAGTAAATTTTCAATACTGGTCTTTGCTAGTTTTTTGAATAGTTTCAAATTTACAAACCCAAATTTGGTGATTCAAATTGTTCCAGAATCCTTATGAAATGATCTAATTAACCCCACTGGTTTCAACCTCATATCTTGTGTAGATTTTGAATAGCAAAAATATCAATTCAGATAATTTTCTGTTTTCAAATAAATATGAAAAATCAACCCTTTTGAATTTTGAGGTGATTCCACCTCTCATAATTCACATTTAAACCCCTCTATTTTACTATGCAAAAATAAGATATGGGTTCTGTACATGATCATGGGCTAGAAGCAAAATATTGGCTATGTAGTCAATAACTAGCACATTTAAACCATTTCAAAAATTAGGAATTTAAATCTATGAGGTGTGGCACCTCATTTAAATCATTTTCTCAAGTGTTATGAAGTAATGTGATGACCTCTATTGGATGGGCTCATACTTGCTCACTTGGGGAACTTAAATCAAAATAGTATTTAAATTACATTGGTTATTTAAATCACATGAGATGATGAATCTCATTTAAATCATTTTTCTCAAATGATAAGTGTGAAGTGTTGACCTTGGTCAACATGTGATCATACATGGTTATTTGAGAAGATTAAATCTTAAGAAGATTCAATGAGAGGAAATTATTTCTCCAAAGAACTAAATAGAAACCCTAATTCCAATTTCAATGAGAGGAAATTATTTTCCTAATACTAAGTAAGAAATCCTAGCATAATTTGTGAACAAATGTTAAGTAGTGATGCTAGATCATTTTGTGTGAGCCATTAAGGCAAATTAAGACTACTTAAGTGTTGTTTGGTGATTGTATCCTCGTATTCGTTTATAGACGCTAGTACCGGAGACTATCAAGAGGAAGAGGTCTTCTACCAAGAGGAAGAAGAAAACTTTGATCACCCCACCAATCAAGGCAAGCTAGACAAGCTATTTTGTTGCAAGCTATTACCAATGCAAGATAGATTTGTGCAAAGCTCTACAAGAGCAAGGCACCATTACTTTTTTACTTATTGCTCCTATCCCAAGTTTTTACTTTACAAGTTTTATTGAATCTTATTTATCAAAGTTACTTTTTGATTTATGATTCACTTGGTTTAGTTATGGAGTAGTACAAGAGCATCACACTTAGCCTAGCAAGCTCCAAGATATTTAGCACCCCTCATAACTAGTTGCTAGTGCTAAACCTTAAAAGTGACTACTCTAGTTGGGAATTTGCGAAATGAAATGACTTTGAAAACCTTGGAATGATGAGTCATTCTATTGAGAGATTTTTGAAGGTGAATATGACTTGTGAATGACTTGGTGAATTTTACCAAAACTGATGGCTGGGTTCGGATGCGATACCATTCCAATTTTACAAGTACCCCCACAATACCTGAATCTGGGTAAGGCTTAGCTAGAAACTTATGTATTTTAGTATGGGTTCCCTCTGAACAAGTGTCATAGGGGTTATGACGAGGCTACCTCCATTGAATGTGAAATGACGTGAAATGAGGTGAATGTCCTACTCAAGCCCTGTGCAGTTCCCGGTTGACGGTTTGTTTTCACCGGGAGGCCAAGCTCATGGGGAGAGGTGCCTATACTAGAGTATGTAAATGAAAGGTTAGGATTGGTAGTTCGCGTCATCGCGTACGATAAATCGGGGCCGATTACCACCGACGAACTATTGCAATTGTTGTGGCACAAGTGTACAACCTCTCGCGAGTTTAACCTATTCGAATAGCCGCGTCCGCGGTCATGGACAGCTTGGAAAGGCCATACTGTTCCGTCATCGAACTTTTCTAAAAATATGAATGGTGACTTGTGATTTGAATTGAAAGGTGACTTTGACTTTGAATCACAACTGAGTTGTGGGAATGACACTAATGTTCCCACTGGAGTTGAGTTAGGCAAATAAAGAGGCTTTGATTATTAAAGTGTTTATGAAATAAAACTGGCTTTATGCAAATGAAACTAGAGCTTAGAACCCCCTTATAGTCGATAGTATTTACCTTAGTATTAGTTTGCGAGTACTTTAAAGTACTCATGGCTGTGTCCCTGGCTATTCAAATGGCCAGACTATGAAGACGAGTATCAGAACCCGGAAGAAGGATAGCAGGACGTCTACGACAACTAGGATCACTCCTGACATCAACAGTTGCCTGTGGAATAGATGGACTACTACTACGCTATTTCGCTTCCGCTATGTGTTATGTAATTGGTCAATAGAACTTCTATTATTGTAATGAGACTGGATCATGTGATCCTTTATTTGTAAGACGATTATGGTATGTAATAAATGATGTGTTGTGATATCAATCTATTATGTCTCGCAAAAACAATATTCCTGGGATTGCGATGAATGGCATAATAGGCATCTGGACTTAAAAATCCGGGTGTTGACATGCAAACCAAAGGAGTTCAGCGGCTTGGGGGTGAAAGACTTGAGGTTACAAGGCCTTGCTTTGAGATTGAGATGGATGTGGCTTAGAAGCACGGACCTGGCGAGGCCTTGGCAAGGCCTACCTAGGCTAAATGATCCACTCGTGGTGGGAGTGTTCCAGAGTCTGGCGCGATTTTGGGTGGGGGATGGACGACTGACCTACTTCTGGAGAGATCGATGGATCAGTGGATACACAGCGGAGGAGCTGGCGCTAGAGGTCTTCGCCAAAGTAACCACTAGGCGTAAGAACACCCGTTTGGTGGCGGAGGCTTTGCAGGGGGGACGTTTGGATGGATGGCATACCTGGAGAGATGACGGCCGAGCTTTGGAGGCAATGCTTAGTTCTGTGGGAGGCGGTGGAGACCGTAGAGAGAGACGTCTCGACACCAGACCGTATACCTTGGAAAGGTGCTGAGTCAGGAGCATACTCGGCAAAATGCACGTATAAGATGCTCTGCCAAGGGAGTGTGAGATGGAGTATGAGCAGACCGGTTTGGGACTCCTGTTCACCCATGAAATGCAAGATTTTTGCATGGTTGGCTTTGAGATACTGCTTGTTGACCTTAGACAGGGCGAGGCATGGATTGCAAGACCTCCCGAATGCATGTTACACATGCCTGCAAGAGGAGGATAACGTGGACCACGTTCTCGTCCTATGCCCTTATGCGAGACACGTTTGGTGCAAGGCTAAGGATGGCCGAACCAGGATTCACAGGGATCCTACAGAGATGGTGGACGGAGGCCCGCAAGCGAGTGAGGAGGATCGATAGGAAGCGTTTCGACTCCATGATCATCAGCACGATATGAACGATCTGGAAGCAGCGAAATGCGAGGGCTTTCGGAAACGACAGGGAGCAGAAGACGGTGGACCAAATGGTCATTAAGATTAGGGATGATTTCACTTGTGGGAGAGGGCCAGGAGAGGAGGGAGGCTAGATATAGCGAGAGAGTAGGCCTAGGCGGAGGGCGGGTGGCGTGTGTGTGTCTCTCAGCACCTTGGTGATGTTCTTGTACTTTGATATGCTTTCTCTTCTATAAAGATAAGGCACGCTTTGCGTGTGCTCTCGAAAAAAAGAACTTTTTCCTGAGAACGTCTACCTCAACCCCTATGATTGCATGGACTAGGGGTGTTTGGTCATGACCGACAATTTGGTCTTTGTATTTCGGTTCATTTAAATTCAGTCATCTACAAATGGAGACCAAAATATGCTCTTCACTTTTACTACCCGACAGATTTGGGTAGCGATAATCCGGGTTCGGGTTTGGGTTGGGTCATGACCGAAAAGTATGGTTGATGTAGTCAACACAAAAATTCGACAATATTTAGTCAAAAAGGCAGCATTTTAGATTAATGTTGTACTTTTTTTTTTGGAATGCATATATTTTTATTAACTGGCAAAAATAAATGTTCACCAATACCAAAAAAAATCCATGCCATAATGTATGATTGATATACAATAAAACCACAACTCACGAATATCACACAATTCTGGAGTTTGGGGCGGTCACACGTATAGTTCGGTCTATTCGGTTATTAGGAACTAATGACCGAATTAACCGATATAAATTCTGTCTAAAATTTTTTCTAAGAAATTTGTTGATCGGTTTTTTCGGTCTCGGTCTATTCGGGTTAGATCTTGGTCTTTTTGGTTTTTAGCATGGACTATCCTTTCTCTTGTTTGCATGGACAAATCGTCTTGAAAGAAAGCGGGCCGACAATAGCCCACTAGACCTGCCCTTTTTGTCTCAAAAAAACTAGACCTGCTTTTTTCCTTCCAGTTGACTAAGAGCATGTCTAACAAATCCTTTATTTTTCTGCCCCTTAAAACGCGAGTAGAGGCCCTGTATTCACTTTCCGCCGGCCGAAAACTCGTCCGAGCTAGCAGACCCCGTATCCCCACCCCGTAAAACAGATACCCTCAAAACATGGTTTTTGACAAATTGAATATTACAACCAATACAACATTCAGATTGAATAAAAGTTTTAAATCACACAATACTCATTATAATTATTACAATAATGTTTTTCGGAACTGCCAATAATGTTTTTGACAAATTGGACGGTTTTGCGGAATGCACATACGCCCCATAGTGGATCCTTTTCTCTGATCCAGCAGCCCTTGGCACGGTCATCAATTTGCTTCGGGCCTGTTTGGTTTCCAGCCACACTTTGCCAAGCCTAATTTTGGCAAGTTTGACAGCCACAAAAGTGTGGCTAGGATTTTGGAAGCCATAGAGTGTGGCAAAAGTTGGCAAAAAATCCACCCTATGACAAGTGGGCCATATGGATAGTGAAGTGTGGCAGCTCTAAAGTGTGGCAAGAACCAAACACATGCCAAATTGCCAAACTTTGGCTTGGCAAAGTGTGACTGGGAACCAAACAGGCCCACTGAACAGGAGCCGCAGCATCTCCGTGTCGTCGTCATTCACCACCCCGCCGAGGTCCGAATCGTCGGATTCCGATGAGGACCAATCATTCGACGAATCCGCCAAATCCTACATATGCACATCCTCCGATTCCGATGAGGACCAATCGGTCGATGAATCCACCAAACCCTACATATGCACATCCTCCAAAGGCATCTACAATCGTGAACAATAGATCAACCTGCAAGCATATCGATTCAACCGGCGAAAAGAAGAGAAACGTGGCGGAGTACTCACCGTGGGTTTGAGGGCGGATGAGTCCGCGGTGGGGGTGCGGTGGCGCGCGCGGAGGGGCGCGGATGTCCGTCGGGGGTGCGGCGGGCGTCGACGTAGTGCGACGCGGCTCGGCGGGCGGCGGAGGGGGTCGGATCTGAAGGTTTCTGACGGCGGCGCGCGGGCGGCTACGGCGGCGGCGCGGGGAAAACGGGTGCCAAAACTGAAATGTCCGCGCGCCCTAGCTGAAATGGGATGCTGTGTTTGCCATGTATTTCCTCTCCCGCCCCGCACAAGTAGGGGGTGAGAAGCCACCCCTCAGCCGAAACATAAAAAAATCGACGCGGGGGCCTGTTTTACGGGGTCTGCTAGATGGCCGGGTAGCACCCAACCCCTTATTTCGGCGGTTATTATACGGGTTTGGCCGTTTTAAGGGGTCTGTTAGAGCATGTCTAACATGCCCCCTATTTTATTGCCCCGTAAAACATGAGTAGAGGGCCCTGTATCAAAAAAAATGCTCACGCAAGAACCATTCCGTCTAGCAGACACCGTATTTCATCCCGTATTTTTAAAAATTGCAAACCCCGGAAAAATTAAACGATAGTTCATCATATTCATACATAGATAATAATAGATACAAATTTTACAAAATTGCGCGATCCTTAATGGATCGCGGCTTCTACGAACCTATCTACGCCTCCCATGCCGCCTTCGACCGGCGGTGCAGCTCCCAATCGGCACGCCATTTGTCGAAGTCAACGCCGCTCATCGGCTTGAGCGGTGGATCGGCCTTGTACCAGCGCCCGCCCGCCGCGAACTCGCGGAGCTTCGGCGGCACGTAGAGGCCGCCGCCGTACCTGCACGCCGCACGCCGACTCCAGGCGACGAAGAGCTTGCAGTGGCGCCGCTACGCCTCCTCGAGCGTGTCCGGTGAGGGGGATCGCTTCGATCCCGAGGCAGGCGACGCGTTGGTGCTGCGGCGTGCGGACATGGCCGGCGTCGGTGCTGATGTTGCGGGCGTGCGGCGTGGAATTGCTCGCCGGAGCGTGTGGTGGGAGGCGGCGGCGCACGGCGGAGCTAGGGTTGCGAGTGAGGGGTTGAACCCTCACTCGCAACAACACCCTGTATTTGTAGGGGCCGGGGGTGTGTTTTTGACGGGGCCCGTATTCGGCCGATACGGGCCGGCCCGAATACGAGGCCTGCTAGATGGCCCAAACTGCGCCCACCCCCTATTCCGTCGGAATTTTACGGAGTGACCGCGTTTTAAGGGGTATGTTAGACATGCTCTTAGACATCTCTAAACTCAGACCCGCCGAGCCGCTGCTTTTTCCTTCTCTTGCTCAACCCACTTTCCTCCATGGCTCCACCTTCTCAAGGCTCATGCTGCCGCGGCATGGTGATGGATTGGGGCAGGCAAGGGCCCATGGGAGTGCGGCCCGTGCGGCCGCACAGGCCCCAAAAAAGTTGGGACCCAAATTATTAGAGATTCTCTTTATATAGCATAAATACGTAAGTCAATCACAAGACAAATACATCACAGTCGGTTCCTACCAAAAGAATGGTCCTTGGTTCACCTTGAGGTTCCAGGTTCGAGCACTTCATTTGTCTTGTAGCTTCAGGTCGTAACGTTTATTTTCTTCAGCTTTTTTGCTAATTTTTGTTGTTGTTGCTAATTATGATTGATGCGTGTGATCCAAAACTGCACTTCCCTCTGAAATATCTTAAATTTTTTGATTCACAGTAAATAATAATAACTACCATTTCAATTTATAAAGGGTGAGGTAACGTTCAAATCTTTCTTTTGTAGCTTCAGGTCGTACAGTTTATTTTCTTCAGGTTTTTTGTTAATTCTGATTAATGCATGTGATCCAAAACTGCACTTCGCTGAAAGATCTTAAATTTTTTGATTCACATTAAATAATAATAACTGCTATTTTAATTTATAGAGGGTGAGGTAAATTTGCTATATACTGTTATTCTATTGATTTTATGGGGATAGTTCTTATAATGGATTTATCTATGTACATGTACTTATTAGAATATCCTTACATTCTATAAGCTTTTTGAGATTCTGAAATCTTTTTCTGTTATGAAAATCCAAATAGTTCAAATGTACTAAAATCTTTAGGTATATGTTATTTTCGGTCAGAGCGTCGGTCCGACTAGCTTTGGAAACTATATGTTCCTCTTAAAATAGACATTAAGATGAATTTACCATAAGTTCAGAATCTAGACATTAGCTTTTCAATTTAAACGTCTATAAAAGGAATATACACACTATATAGTTATTCATTTCTTTTATTTTTCTAGGGATATAGGGGCCCATATTAAAGTTTCGCACAGGGCCCCGATTTTTCGCGGCCCGGCCCTGGATTGGGGTCACCTCTGCTCGCGTATGACTGGCTGAGCTCAACTGACTACGCCGCGTCGAGCCGTTTGGGGTCGAACCTTGTCGATCCGGGCCCTCGATTTGGGTTGAGCATCGACCCCAATCCTGGCAACCATGGCCGAACCATCCGCGGCTGCGCCGGCTCTGCCGGACGAGATGATGACGGAGCTGCTCATTCGGCTGCCCGTCAAGTCCATCCTCCGCTTCCGCGCCGTCTGCCTCTCCTGGGCGGCGGCGCTCTCCTCCGAGCACTTCTGCAGCCTCCACGCGGCGAAGATGGCTGAGGCAGAGTCGGTTTCACCGAAGCTGTTCTCCCTGTCGCCGGCTTCGAGATTCGACTCCACCGGCCTGTACTCGTGCTCAGGGCCATCGTCGACTTCGCGGACATGGCGCCCGCTCCGTGCCGCGGCCTCACTCTGCTGCGCGATGCCGTGGCGCTAGCCTGCCATGTTTTCAATGCAGCCACGCGGGCGGTCACTCGGCTTCCTCCTTACCAGGACTCCAGCTTTGCCACTGCTGGTCTCGGGTTTGATTGCTGGTCTCGGGTTTGATGGCAGGACCAGGGGCGGAGCCACGATTTGACCATAGGGGGGCGAAGAAAATTTGATCACACGAAAAATATGAGGCAATGTGATATATCCAGCCGATGAATGTTTCTATGTATGTGTAAAAATTAACAATAGATTAAATTAGGCTCCATTCATAGGAACAATAATTATTGTAAGTACTACTTCTCCTTGAGGCATAGGTGTTGCATACAATTTCGAAAACCAGATCCAGTTTGTAGATTTCATATAGATTGATTATGTAAGTGTACTAATTCACCTGACTAATACTTTGGAATCAACAAAAAATCTGCAGTACAGTAAGGTGTGGATGCATGTCGGTGTACCTTTAGATTTTTAATCGCTGTTGATCATGCTTGGAGACGTTGCTTAACTGAACTGACGCGATGACGTGACAATACAGAGAAATTGAGATACCTATCGGATAGTACGGTTACAAGCCGGCACCACATCCACCAGACGACAGCGACTTAGCAGTTAGCACGCGCGTGCCGGAACGGCGAGCGACGGCGGACACCCAACAGACAGCAAATAGAACAATGAGGCGGCGGTGCTAGGTCTGGAGAAACAATGGACGGACGACCTACAAGAATCGAATCGAGCTTCCAATCTTGCAGTGGTTTTGATGGGCCATTACGTACTTGTTTGGGCGATAGTTGAGGAGGGTCTAGCCCCTGCTCGCCCCCCCGGCTCCGCCTCCGCAGGACCAAGGAGTTCAAGGTGGTGAGGCTATTTCAGGAGAGCTATAGGGGCGATCACAAGGTCAAGTGCGAGGTGTACGTCCTCGGTGGCGATCGCGGGAGGCCGACTCCTACTCAGGGTGTACCCTTCAGAACTGGTATGGCCGCCATTAAACTGCAGCCAGTGTTTGCAGACGGATTTCTGCATTGGCTTCTTAACCCAGCTGTGCTGTCCACAATGCAAAAGGCTGCTGCCTTGTCATTTTCAGTTACGGATGAGACCTTCACGTTGGTCCGCTCACCACCCTTCGAATTCGAGGTATCAGGAGTGCATTTAGAGGAGCTTGTTGAGCACTTGTGTATGGTACGGGATCTGCGTCCTCATGGAGGTACAGTTCTGAAGATTTGGAAGTTGAAGGCTGGTGATTGGTCGCTCGAGCACTAGATCGACTTGTCCCAGCATGTTGGAAGTAGTTTTGTTGAGATACATATCCTTGTATATCCGGATGTGTATCTTCTGTAGTTATGTATAGCGATACATATCTTTGTATTGATTATTGGGCCCGCCTCCTTCCTTGTATAGTTGAGGAAGTGGCCTATATATGTAACGCCATATGCACCCAATCAATATATTGTGAGTTGCATCCCTCTTTACATGGTATCACACACCTACCGTTCCTAACCTAGCCGCCGCGCCCCTCTCTCCCCGTGCGCGCCGCCCCACCCTCCAACCCTAGCGCCGCCGCCCTTGTGCCGCTGCCGCGTGTGCCCCTCCTCACGCCGCGCCGCCGCCGCACCTGCAGCCGCCGCCGTGCCTCCCTCCCCAACCCCGCGCCATCGCCATCCCCCGCGCGCGCGTCATCATGTCGTCGGTCTCCAACGGCAGCAACCCCTTCGCCTACAACCCATGGACGGGGCTCATCCACGCCTACAACATGCCGGTGCCGCGCCCGCCGACTCACCAGGTGCACTTCACCGCGACACCGCCCTACAGCCCGACCTTCACCGCCACGCGGCCGTCCTACTCCCCGGCCTACCACGCCGCGCCTGCACCTGGCTCTTACGCCGGTGGCGGCAACTGGTTTATGGACACGGGCGCCTCGTCCACATGGCCGCTCACCCGGGTAACCTTTCCCATTCCTTTCACACTTCCACCGAGTCTCGCATCATTGTCGGTAACGGCGCCGGTCTTCCTATTTCTCACATTGATTCTGCTAATTTTCCATCAACTTCTAAACCACTGTCTCTCAATAATGTCCTTGTGTCTCCCCAGCTTATTCAGAATTTAGTCTCTGTTAAAACTCTTTCTCGTGACAACTCTTTGACTGTTGAATTTGATGCTTTTGGTTTTTCTGTTAAGGACGCCCGCACCCGGATGGTCCTCCATCGATGTGAGAGCCCCGATGATTTGTATCCGGTGATGTCGCCTTCCACCCCCGGCGCCGCACCTCGTGCTCTCTCCGCAGGCTTTGATCTTTGGCATGCTCGTCTTGGACATCCCAGTGCCAACACGCTTCACCAAATAATGAGGGGTTTTTCGTTTTCATCTACTAAACAGTCTTCACATAGTTGTGAAGCGTGTCGTCTTGGTAAACACGTTCGTCTTCCTTTTAGTCAGTCTTCCACGGTTGCGTCTTTTCCTTTTGAGTTAATTCATAGTGATATATGGACCTCTCCAATCCCGAGTAATTCTGGTCTTCTTTATTACCTAGTTATTCTTGATGATTTTTCTCATTTTGTGTGGACGTTTCCCCTCCGTAAAAGGTCCGATGTCGCCACCACTCTCACAGCCTTCTACGCCTATGTTTCCACCCAGTTCGTTCGCCCCATCCACGCCCTACAAACTGACAACGGAAAAGAGTTTGACAATGTCGCCGTCCGCACCCTACTCTCCTCTCACGGCACTATTTTCCGTCTAACCTGTCCATACACGTCCCAACAAAACGGCCGCGCCGAGCGTATCCTCCGCACCCTCAACGACTGCGTCCGCACACTCCTATTCCACAGCCATGTTCCCCCCACCTTTTGGCCTGACGCCTTAGCCACCGCCACCCTCCTTGTCAACCTTCGTCCGTGTCGTCCCCGTTGGAACTATGCACCTCATCACCTCCTTTACGGTTCCCCTCCATCCTACGATGGTCTTCGGATTTTCGGTTGTCGTTGTTATCCTAGTATCGTCGCCACCACTCCTCATAAACTCGCCCCTCGTTCCGTTCCGTGTGTTTTCCTCGGTTACCCGGCTAACACCAAAGGCTACCGCTGCTATGATCCGGTTTCTCACCACGTCATCACTTCCCGGCACGTGTACTTTGATGAGCATTGCTTTCCTTTTGCACAGAGACAGGTGGTCGCCACTCCTCCTTCGACTACTGATGGTCCCCGGCGTCGACCCCCTGCAGGTCCGCCGGCTGCAGTGCCCTTGAGCTCGGACTCGGGCACTGCCTCGTCGTTCTCCGCCGCGCCCTTGAGCTCTGTCTCGGGCGCTGCCTCGCCAGCCTCTGGGTCACACTCGAGCCATGTCTCGGGTGACCCCACGCCGACACCCGCGCCGACACCTGCGCCGACGCCCGCCTCGACGCCGCCTGCATCGTCCTCGAGCCTCAGCTCGGGCGCCGCGCCGTCTTTGCCGGGCGACGCCCCTTCGCCGGGTTCATCCGCCTCGACGCCACTTGTGTCGCCCTCGAGCCTCAGCTCAGGCGCCGCACCGTCCTCGTCGGGCGACGCCTCGCCTCCGGCTCCGTCGCCGCCTCCTCCGCCGCCGGCCACGGGGCCCCTCATGCGCGCCCGTGCAGGGATTCGCGTCCCGAGCACGCGGTACCACTCGGACGAGTACGTCTGCACCGCGTCGACTTCCGCGCCTTCAGTATCCACGCCATCGCCCCTGCCCGCCTCTGCCCGGGCTGCTCTCCACGACCCGCAGTGGCTTGCGGCCATGCGGGACGAATTCGACGCCCTGCAGCGGAACCGGACATGGATGCTTGTTCCCCGACCCCCTCACGCCAACATCATCACCGGGAAATGGGTCTTCAAGCACAAGTTCCATCCGGACGGTACTCTCGACCATCACAAGGCGCGGTGGGTGGTTCGTGGCTTTCGCCAGCGTGCCGGCCTCGACTTCACCAACACCTTCGCCCCGGTTGTCAAGCCCGGGACGATCCGCACCGTCCTTCAGCTCGTGGTCTCCCGTGCGTGGCCCGTGCACCAGATGGACGTCTCTAACGCCTTTCTTCACGGCCATCTCGAGGAGCAGGTCTTCTGCCAGCAGCCCACGGGTTTCATCGACAGTGCCCACCCAGACCATGTGTGCCTGCTCTCGCGCTCGTTATACGGGCTCAAGTAGGCCCCACGCGCCCGGTACCGGCGCATCGCGGCGTTTCTTCACCAACTCGGCTTCCGCTCCAGCCGCTCCGATGCCTCGCTGTTTGTGTACAACAATGGTGCCACCACCGCGTACCTGTTGCTCTACGTCGACGACATCATCTTGACGGCCAGCTCCACGGACCTCCTGCGACAGATCACCGAGCGTCTTCGCGCTGAGTTTGCCCTCACGGACTTGGGGCCCCTGCACTACTTCCTCGGCATCGAGGTCGTACGTCGCATCGACGACTTCTTCCTTCATCAGCGCAAGTACGCCCACGAGCTCCTGGACCGCGCCGGTATGCTTAATTGCAAACCCGCAGCCACGCCTGTTGACACGAAGTCCAAGCTCTCCGCCACGGATGGTTCGTTGGCCACGGATGCGTCATTTTATCGCTCCATCGTCGGTGCCCTGCAGTACCTCACCTTGACCCGCCCCGAGCTGCAGTATGCTGTCCAGCAGGTGTGCCTTCACATGCATGCTCCGCGGGATCCTCATTGGGCTGCGGTCAAGCGAATCCTCCGCTACATTCGTGGCACCATGGACTTCGGCCTCTCCCTCCACGCCTCCACCGCCACGGACATCGTCGCCTACTCGGACGCCGATTGGGCAGGCTGCCCCGACACGCGTCGCTCCACGTCTGGCTACTGCGTCTACTTCGGACATTCGCTCATCTCCTGGTCGTCTAAGCGACAACCCACGGTCTCTCGCTCCAGCGCCGAAGCGGAGGTACCGGGCTGTAGCTAACGCGGTTGCCGAGGTCTCTTGGCTGCGGCAACTCCTCGTTGAGCTCTCATGTCCTGTTGCCAAAGCCACCGTGGTCTATTGCGACAATGTCTCCGCCGTCTACCTCTCCGCCAACCCGGTCCACCATCGCCGCACCAAGCATATTGAGTTGGACATCCACTTTGTTCGGGAACAGGTAGCCCTTGGACACATTCGAGTACTTCATGTGCCCAACTCCCAACAATTTGCGGATATCATGACCAAGGGTCTCCCTACGGCATCATTTGAGGAGTTCCTGTCCAGTCTATGCATTCGACCAGGCGACGCTTCGACTGCGGGGGGGGGGTGTTGAGATACATATCCTTGTTTATCCGGATGTGTATCTTCTGTAGTTATGTATAGCGATACATATCTTTGTATTGATTATTGGGCCCGCCTCCTTCCTTGTATAGTCGAGGACGTGGCCTATATATGTAACGCCATATGCACCCAATCAATACATTGTGAGTTGCATCCCTCTTTACAAGTTTAATTGAGCCACACAGGTCATTAGAGTTATTGGTTCTGTTGGCAACTGCAGATCAAGGAAAGTTATCTTGGTTACGTCCGAACGCAAGGTGATTACCTACGACCCACTGTCTCAGACGTCTCACGAAGACAGTCTTGCAATTAAGGAGAGTTGTTCATCTTATGAAACTGAGCAATCTATTACTAGGGTCAGTAAACTCTAACCCTAACCCGACGCCTCCCTCTCCCGCCCCCTCCCGGGCGGCGGTGGAGGCTCCTCTACCTCCCGCGTTCCACAGCCACCCGCCGCCCGTCGCCCTCAGCCGTTGCCGCTGCCAGCCACGGCCCCAACCCCGGCGTTGGCCTCGGCCCTGGTGGTGGTGGCGGCACCCCCTCCGCCGAATCGACGAGGGGGAGAAGAGGGTTTCTGCGCCGGCGTTCCATGGGAGGTGATGTAGCGCCGGTGGAGGAAGCCGGGCGGCACAACTACTTGGCTGGGGCCTGAGGCTCTCCGTCGGTAGCCATGGAGGATTCGGTGGAGCGGTGGAGGCCTCCGCCCCCGGTGACATAGGCATCCCAAATGGGCCTGCCGAAGATAGTACCCGGAGTTTACTGAAGGCCCACTACCCGAAGAATAAGAAGATTCGGAAGCCCAAGATATATTTAAGGAAAGCTAGAGTTGTAATAGGAAGTGTTATTTTTAATCTGGCGGGATGAGTTAGAAACCTTCCCGGACTCTGTAACTTGTACTACACGAATCCCTCGGCTCCGCCTCCTATATAAGGGGGAGTCGAGGGACGCAGAAATCATCGAATCATTGTTCTCAAACCCTAGTTTCATAATCGTCGAGTACTTTTCGGCTGAAACCTTCGAGATCTACTTGCCCTCTACTTCCAACTAAACCCTAGTCTACAACCCGTAGGCATTGACAAGTTAATACCTTGTCAATTGGCGCCGTCTGTGGGAACTAGAGGCGTCAAGGATCTGGTCTCGATGGCACGTTCAAGATCGTCGACTTCATCAACCGCAAAATCATCGACTTCATCAACCGCGAGCAACGCAATGGATCGAGGTAAACAGATCGCTACTGGTCCTGTCGATTTTGTTCCTCACCCGCCCTCCCGTTTGGATGCATATGCGTATCTGGAGGAGCCCATGGAGATGACGTTCGGAAGGTTTCACTTCCGCGTCGAGAAAGAGGGATCATATCGTGTCGAAATTCCGATTTCGTCGGGATCGTCGGCGATCGATTCCGATTTTTCAAGCTATACATCGTCAACCGAATCAGGAGAAGAAGAAACTTCGTCGTCACGCTTCATCAGCACCAGGGCAAGAGAAAAACTCACCAAGATCTTCAGCGACATGTCGTTTGAGTCATCTGCGGACTCATATATAAGCGATGGCTCAAGCAGTGTCGACAGCTACAACTTCATCGACAAATCCATTACAGTGGGCAAGGTCTTCGCCAATCTTAATGATGGTATCACCAAACCCAACATAGATCTGAATACAAAGTATCATCAGATTTATGTCATCGGAGAGCCAAGCCATGACCAGGAGGAAACATCTGAGGCTTTCGACGATTTGGGAAATCCATACGTTGATCCCTCTGATTTGCGACGAGGTCTAGGCAATAAATATATCGGGCCACAACCGCGAGACAGAGTTCGACTCCCGCAAGCAGCATGGGATAGAGCCGCAAGAGCTATGGACGGCTCAGAACCAATGGCTACCACAGCCACACCAGAAGAATTACAAGCATATCAATATAGGCTCGGACGAGCTGCAAGAGAATTGGAAAAACAGACAGCTGAGTTAAACAGAAGAAAGGAGGCAGCCTCTGCATCCAGCAGGCGGAGGGCGGAGCTGAGTCGACAATCTAGAACTTCGGGTGATAGCCACAGGGAGGCTCGGAACAGAGCAAGATCAAGGTTACAACACGTACCCGAAGGAGAAAGAGAGCACTTGGTCCAAAACCTCGACATGTCTTTTATGTCGATAGACACAAGAGGAAACATCATCCCTAAGACACCAGAGGCTGGGTATATGGCGACACAAGCTTTTATCCTCGCATCTAAACCACCTCCAGGAGATCCAAGGGAAACACTGTACAATATGGAGATAGCAGGAGTTGGAGCCATGGGGACGGCGTTTGTATCAACACCTCCCGAAGGAACAGCAAGGCAAAATAGTCCACAACCTACGGCAGCAGCAGCAGCAGCTCCTGAAGGACCAAGTGGAGCAAGGGACACGGCAGCACAAGCAAGGGTCGACAGAGCGCGACAAAGCAGGAGGGAACATCGGCAGTCCCCAGAATTAAACGATGAGGATATGTGCGGCCTGCCGTGCTTCACGAGGAGAGTGCGAAAAACTCGAGTCCCTTCGGGATTCAAGTTACCCGATAACTTCAAGAAATTCGACGGCCTTCAAGATCCAGAGGATTGGCTAGTTGATTATCTCGAGACGGTGAAGCTCACAGGAGGAACGAGAGAAACTGCTATGCAAAGCATCCAGGTGCATTTGAGTGGAGCCGCACGATCTTGGATAAAGAAACTTCCTCCAGGATCAATCGACAGCTGGGAAAGCTTCGAGGACGTGTTCGTCAAGAACTTCCGGTCCACGTGCAAGAAACCTGCGTCGTTAGAGGAGTTGAGAGCGTGCAGACAAAAGCCGGACGAGCCAATGAGAAAATATATCCAAAGGTGGAACATCATCAAAAACTCGGCAGAAAATATATCTGACGAGAGAGCGATAGATGCGTTTGTCGCAGGAATCAGGCGTGGAGATTTTGTCGAGGACTTGGGGAGGACCAACCCAAAGACAGTATCCGCGTTAATGGAAATAGCAAACAGATGGGCAGATGGAGAAGATGCTGTTCACAACAAACGGCACAGGTCGCCAGAGGAAGACCGCGGTCGAAATTATCAACCGAGGCGACGATTTCCCCGGCAGTACCCGAGCTATGATGCTCCAGGACAAATTTCGGCAGGCTTCCGAGCAAACACCGGAGGAAACAACAGAGATGATTATCAGAGAAGCAATGAGCAACGAAGCGACAATAGAGATGACTCTCGAAGCAATAGGCAAAATAGCGGGCCAAGGTTCCCGAGGCCTTTCGTGTCTCCTGAAGAGATGATGAATGGGCCGTGTCAGATGCACTTTTTCCTCGACAGCAACGGAAAAAGACAGTCAGGACATCTGCAGAAAGATTGTCGCAATTTCCAGGCAATGTTAAGGTGGGCAGAGCATGCTAATGCTCGAGCAGCACAGAGAAATCCTCGAGAACCCAGGAGTGAGATTCACTTGCCACCCCCTCCCGCGATTACAGATGACAATCGACATCAGCTCAGAATAGCGGCAGCACCTCCACCGCCGCCCTACGTTGATCCTAACTCTAATGGAGCGGTCTCGATGATTCAGAAGGGAAGGCCATCCAATAGAGCTCAGAAAGTAATTTCGCGGCAGGTGTTCATGGCAGAAAAAATGCCTCCACCAACAGTTGAGTACCTTAATTGGTCAGGGCAAGATATTGGCTTCACCATAGCAGATCATCCACAGCAAGTTCCTCGACCAGGGCAGTCAGCACTTATCCTACCAGCAGTCATTGCAGGGTTCGACGTCTCTCGCGTGTTCATAGATGGCGGCAGCAGCTTAAACCTTATGTATGCAGATACACTAAGGAAGATGAATATATCCCTAGCAAACCTAAAACCAATGGACACGAGGTTCCATGGTATCACACCGGAGAAGCCAAGTTATCCGCTGGGGAAGATCAATCTCGACGTTCAGTTTGGGACTCGAGAAAATTACAGAATCGAGAAGTTGGAGTTTGAAGTCGTCGATTTTCCGTCACAATACCACGCTCTGTTGGGACGACCAGCATATGCTAGATTTATGGCGGTACCACATTACACGTACCTGCTGTGGAGGATGCCTGGACCTAAGGGACCAATCACAGTCAAAGGAAGCTTTGCTTTAGCCGATAAATGTGACAAGGATTTTCATCGGATATCAGAAACTTTCGGGATGCAAGCTGATTATTTGGCGTCAAGGAGTATGACTGACTACGACGCGCTGCCAGACGTTGGAAGGCCAAATAAAGAATCAACTTTCAATACTGAGAAAAATTCTAAGGAGGTGCAGATTCACCCTACAGACCCGAAAAAGACGACGTCCATCGCAAACGACATGGACCTCGCATAGGAAAGCGCGCTCGTCGAGTTCCTCCGTGAGAACTGGAAAATCTTCGCATGGTGTCCAGCTGACATGCCAGGAGTACCCAGGGAACTTGCCGAGCACCACCTAAACTTGGATCCACTAGCGAGACCAATCAAACAACCTTTGCAACGTTTTTCGGAACCAAATCGCAAAGCTATGCTGTCAGAAATCGATCGACTAAGAGAAGCTGGTTTTATCAAGGAGTTGCACACAGAAGCCACATGGGTAGCTAATCCAGTGTTGGTGCCAAAGAAAAACACTAAGGTCCTTCGCATGTGCGTCGACTTTACGTGTCTCAATAAACATTGTCCAAAGGATCACTTTCCCCTCCCGAGGATCGACCAAATTATCGACTCCACGGCAGGATGTGAACGTCTTTCCTTCCTGGACGCATATTCTGGTTATAATCAGATCAGATTAAAAGAAGAAGATGAAGTAAAAACAGCGTTCATCACACCTTACGGCGTGTTTTGCTACAGAACAATGCCCTTTGGTCTGAAAAACGCGGGAGCAACATATCAGAGGATGATGCAGAAGTGTTTGGCGACACAGATTGGAAAAAATGTGCAAGTATACATAGACGACGTCGTCATAACGTCAAAAAAGGGGGCGACACTGATCGAGAATCTCAAGGAAACCTTTGACAACCTCGACAAATTCTGCCTCAAGCTGAACCCGACGAAGTGCTCCTTCGGCGTCCCAGCAGGAGAACTTCTGGGATTTCTAGTTTCAGCAAGAGGGATTGAAGCAAATCCCGACAAAATACAAGCTATCGTAACAATGAAGAAGCCAACAAAGTTGAAAGAAATACAACAACTAACTGGGCGAGTCGCAGCTTTGAGCAGATTCGTCGCCAGGCTGGGAGAAAAAGCGTTACCGTTCTACGCTTTGATAAAGCAAGGGGAGAAATTCCAGTGGAACGAAGAAGCCGATAGAGCTTTCGAGGATCTGAAACGCACAATCTTGACACCACCAATCTTGGTGGCGCCGAAGGAAAAGGAACCCCTCCTGCTGTACATTGCAGCCACACCCCAAGTGGTTAGCACGGTGCTAGTTGTCGAAAGAGAAGAAGAAGGAAAACTCCATGGAGTGCAAAGGCCGGTATATTTCATCAGTGAAGTTTTATCGCCTTCGAAGCAACGATACCCGCAGTACCAGAAACTAGCATATGGAGTAATTGCAACGGCAAGAAAGTTGCGCCACTATTTTTCGGCACACCCGATAGTAGTAGTCAACGAAGCACCTCTTTCAAATATACTTAACAATCCAGAAGCTACAGGGCGTGTCTCCCTTTGGGGAATAGAACTTTCCCTCGGGACATCACGTATGAAAAAAGAAAGGCAATCAAGTCGCAAGTTTTGCCAGATTTCATTGCAGAGTGGATGGATCTGCAAAACACGGGACCTCCAGATTTGTCAAGAACTTGGACCATGAACTTTGATGGATCCAAGAGAGTAGAACGAGCTGGCGCAGGAGTAATACTTATATCACCTGAAGGCGACAAATTAAAGTACGTCCTACGGATGACGTTCCCTAATGCATCCAACAATGAAGCAGAGTATGAAGCCCTCATACACGGGATGAAGATGGCGAAAGCTTGCGGTGCAACTCGATTAAAAATCTTTGGCGACTCACAATTGGTGGCTCAACAAGTTATGAACCAATGTGATGCAGTCAACGATAGCATGATAGCATACAAGGAGGTGTACAAGGAGCTCGAGAAGCTGTTCGATGGATGCGAGGTAAACCACATCAGTAGGTTGAGCAATGATGAAGCCGACGTTCTCGCAAACATCGGGTCGCAGTGCCTCCCAATCCCGCCAGGAGTATTTTGGGAGGAGATAGCGGAGAGATCCACAAAGCCGAAGAAGTCGCAAAAAAAAGCAAAGGAAGGAAAAGCTTCGGCGTCCCTAAAAGAAGCTGCGGAGGATGAAGAGGACCAAGAGCTTGTGATGATGGTAGAAGTTCCTTGGATGCAAGCATACATATCATATATCCTCAGGAAAGAAATACCCGACGATCCAGTTGAGGCAAGGCGAGTTATTCGACGATCCAAAGCTTTCACAGTGGTCAAAGGGGAGTTATACAAGCGAAGTATTTCAGGCGTCTTGCAAAGGTGCGTCACACCCGAAGAAGGAAGAATAATTCTGAAGGATGTACACGAAGGAATATGTGGCCACCACGCAAGTAGTCGAGCTATTGCAGCCAAGGTTTTTCGGGCAGGATTTTATTGGTTGACAGCAATTGAGGATGCCAAGGAAATAGTACGAACCTGCGACGCGTGCCAAAGGTTTGCCGCAAAACCTCACTCCCCGGCGGCAGAACTGACGTCAATACCATTGTCATGGCCCTTTGCCCAATGGGGACTTGATATGGTGGGCAAGTTGCACAAAGCTTCGCCAGGAGGATATGAGTACCTGTTGGTCGCTGTCGACAAATTCACCAAGTGGGTAGAAGCAAAGCCAATAAATTCACCAGATGCAGCGTCGGCAATAAAGTTTGTGAAAGGCCTCGTTTTTCGGTTTGGAGTGCCTCATAGCATTGTTACAGATAACGGTTCAAACTTTACGTCCAAGGAATTCAAGGAGTACTGCGCAGAAGTAGGCATTAAATTGCACTTTGCGTCAGTTGGGCACCCGCAAACCAATGGACAAGTCGAGAAAGCCAATGGAATCATCTGCAACGGCCTCAAAAAACGCCTGCTAGGACCGCTTGAAAAAGCTCGATATACCTGGCCAGAGGAATTGCCAAGTGTTTTGTGGAGCATCCGAACAACACCAAATACGGCGACACAAGAAACTCTGTTTTTTCTCGTCCACGGAGCCGAAGCAGTATTACCAATTGAAATAGAGCATGATTCTCCAAGAGTAACCGAGTATGACGAAGAAACATCACAAAAAGCTCGGGAGGATGACATGGACGCACTCGATGAAGCTCGAGACGAAGTACTTTCACGAGTCACCAAATACCAGCAGGACCTCAAAAACTACCACAGTCGACGGTTAAGGCCAAGATCTTTCCAGGTCGGAGATTTGGTCTTACGGTTAAATCAAAAAAGTACTGAAAAGCTCGAATCACCATGGCTAGGCCCTTACGTCGTCACGGAAGTCATCGACGGGGGAACATACAGGATCAAGGACAAGAAGACGGGGGCTCCCGAGAAAAACCCCTGGAACGTGGCGCAGCTCAGGCGGTTCTACGCCTAGAGTCGAAATATAGTCCTCCTTTGTAAAAATACAATGTACTGAAACGCCCGCGAGTTTTCAGACGCACTCTTTTCCTTTTCGGGGCACCGAGTGGGGCCGGAAAGGTTTTTAATGAGGCGGGCTCGCGGTGCTGCAATATAATAAAGATAGTGGAGATATACTTCTTATTCTTCGACACGCTCGGGGGCTACTCCCATCGGGAGCGCTGTTCGCGCACCCGAGGAATTATAAAACTTCGGGAGATAAAAGAAAATATAGCGGAATAAGGCGTGGAGCCTACAACCAAGTACAAGTCCTTGGCTGTAGCCTCGGGGGCTACTCCCATCGGGAACGCTGCTCGCGTACCCGATGAAATCATAAAAAAGAAAGAAAGAAAGAGAAAAAGAAAGATAGCAGAGCAAAAGAGTATATTTCGAGTTATAAATAACTCTGCATATACTCCCATCGGGAGAGCAATATAAGTCATCTTTGACTCGATAAAATGTGCCATTCCAACAGCCGAATAAGCACTCGACAATATATTCTCAGAACGCCAAAGTTGCGATCAATTTCTGAATGCCCCAAATTTGCGAAGGTAAGACCCCAGATCCGTTCTGTGAGGCGTGGCATCGCCAAAGACTACGCTCTGCTACTTTTATCCGTATCAACAGATATGAAGAAAAATCCTAACGGACGCGTTAGGTACCCGATAAATTTTATCGGGACTCGACGGAATGGTAAGACCTTAAGCGGCACCTGTCGAAGTTTGCACCAGTATCCCGAGATCATGTCCAGGGACGTGATCTTGAAGTAGGTTTTTGCGGATTGCCACTAGAGCAGTTAACTAGTACCTGATCCGTCAGATGAACTAGCCCCAACTACCATTATCCCTGTACAATATAGAAGATTATGCAAAGAAATATAGAAAAGTTAAAGTTGTCGAATAAAAATAAACAGTGGAGATTTTCCTTGACTCTACGATTTAAGCAAAATCTCGGGGGCTACTGACATAGGCATCCCAAATGGGCCTGTCGAAGATAGTACCCGGAGTTTACTGAAGGCCCACTACCCGAAGAATAAGAAGATTCGGAAGCCCAAGATATATTTAAGGAAAGCTAGAGTTGTAATAGGAAGTGTTATTTGTAATCTGGCGGGATGAGTTCGAAACCTTCCCGGACTCTGTAACTTGTACTACACGAATCCCTCGGCTCCGCCTCCTATATAAGCGGGAGTCGAGGGACGCAGAAATCATTGAATCATTGTTCTCAAACCCTAGTTTCATAATCGTCGACTACTTTTCGGCTGAAACCTTCGAGATCTACTTGCCCTCTACTTCCAACTAAACCCTAGTCTACAACCCGTAGGCATTGACAAGTTAATACCTTGTCACCCGGTAACGGTTCAGCGGCGGTACGGACGATCCTTGTCGCTATCCTCTTCCTTGGTGATCCGGCAGGAGGGATTGGCGGCATGGGGGCTGATGATCTTGCTTTGTTTTTTGTGGCGGTCTCGGGTTTCTCGCATGCGAGGATGAAGATCTGATAGGGCAAAGGTGGCCGACCTTTCGATGAGAAGAGGATAATTCGATCAGTTGGTGGAGTTCGTGCTTGACGATCCGACTACACGTGCAAAGCTCGTGCACCAATACAATCGCTAGGACAATCTCCAGGAGTTACTGATCTTGCGGATGCACGATCAGCCTGACCAGCAAGAGTCTTAACTCCTACCTTAAATTGAGAACAAGTAAGAACTAATAATGCAATCAGAATTATTTCGGATATAGATGAAAGCTTTATTGAAAAGGTGGGATTCCGAATAGTCGGTCTTATTCTGGGCGTTGGCCTCAAAAGAAGTACACGAGAGTTGCAACAATGGCTAACTTTTAGTCTAATCAAAATCCGAGTCTAAACGTGACGGCTATATGGGTATTTAAAGGAGGAAAATGTGGGGTTTTGGCCATCCATACATATGGTGGCCGAACCAAACCCTAGAAGGCCTTTCCCCTTCAATACAGACTCTAAAAATGAATGACTTAATTCCTGCGAAAATTACATGGGCCTGGCCCAAAACTAATGGTGTCGCATCACCATGTACTCATATGGACGAAAATATGAAGTGGGAAACTGTATATTCCGTCCATGTCTTCATCTCCAATTATGGTGGCTTCAATGTTCTGAAATCTCCACTCGGGGCATCCTCTTCAATCCTCACATGTTTGCTGCCATCTCCTCCATGTGTGATCATGCTCCAATGCTTGTCCTCCTCATCCATGCTAGGTCTATCATTTCTAAGAGTAACAAACACATCTGATTTAGGCAACATCATATTCTCATGTATGTGGGGAATAGTTCCAAAAACGTAAGTATCTGATAGTTAAGTTGTTTGGCACGAGCTCGAGTGATTGGTCCTTATATTTATGTGGCTGTAGGTACAACGGTTGTATCAATAGATGGGATGTCCTCATCATGCCCTCCTTCTTGAATTGAAGTCATCCTCGACGCAAGCTCATCTTCTTCACCAAAGTAATGCTTCAAATCTGCAATGTTAAATGTAGAACTAACCGGATCCAATTCTGCAGGAAGCTCAAGTTTATATGCATTATCATTTATTTTCTCTACCACCTTAAAAGAACCAGCAGTGTGTGACGTTAGCTTAGACTTGCGCAATTCAGGAAAACGATCTTTGCGCAAATGCAACCAAACAAGATCCCCAACATCAAACACAACATGCTTTCTTCCTCTATCCCCAGTAATTTTTTATTTACATTCATGCGTTCTATGTTGTCTTTAGTAGTCTCATGCAATTTTAGTATCAATTCAGCACGTTCTATAGCATCTAAATTATTTTGCACCGAAGATGGTAAAGGCAACAAATCAATAGGTGCACGTGGAACAAAACCATACACAATCTTAAAAAGGCACATCTTAGTGGTAGAATGCAGCGAACGATTGTAAGAAAATTCAATATGAGGTAAACATTCTTCCCACAATTTTAAGTTCTTCTTCAAAACAGCCCGCAACATAGTAGATAATGTTCTATTTACTACTTCAGTTTGACCATAAGTTTGGGGATGACATGTAGTATTAAACAACAATTTAGTCCCCAACTTAGCCCATAAACATCTCCAAAAGTGGCTAAAAAACTTAGTATCACGACCAGAAACAATTGTAGGATAACGTTGCATAGAAAACAAAAAATTTCCTACCGCGAACACGCAATCCAAGCCAAGATGCAATCTAGAAGACGGTAGCAACGAGGGGTTTATCGAGTCTCACCCTTGAAGAGATTCCAAAGCCTACAAGAGGAGGCTCTTGTTGCTGCGGTAGACGTTCACTTGCCGCTTGCAAAAGCGCGTAGAAGATCTTGATCACGATCGGTTCCGGCGCCACGAACGGGCAGCACCTCCGTACTCGGTCACACGTTCGGTTGTTGATGAAGACGACGTCCACCTCCCCGTTCCGGCGGGCAGCGGAAGTAGTAGCTCCTCTTGAATCCGACGGCACGACGGCGTGGTGTCGGTGGTGGTGGAGAAGTCCGGCGGAGCTTCGCTAAGCGTGCGGGAAGTGGAGGAGCGGGGCGGCTAGGGTTTGGGGAGAGGGGGCGCCGGCCACTATGGGGTGCGGCCACCTTGGTGGTGTTTGAGGTGGCCGGCCCCCTCCCCTTGGCCCTCTATATATAGGTGGAACCCCAAGAGTTGGTCTCCAAGTCTTCGAATAAGACCCGAACCAAAAACCTTCCGTATGGAGGGGAAACCTAGCCAAGCTAGGACTCCCACTAGAGGTGGGAGTTCCACCTCCCATATGGTGGGGTGGCCGGCCCCCTAAGGGGGAGTCCACTTGGGACTCCTCCCCCACTAGGGTTGGCCGGCCATGGAGGTGGAGTCCCATGTGGACTCCACCTTCCTTGGTGGTTTCTTCCGGACTTTTCTAGAACCTTCTAGAACCTTCCATAGAACCTTCCGCGTCAATTTAATTCACATAAAATGACATCCTATATATGAATCTTATTCTCCGGACCATTCCGGAACTCCTCGTGATGTCCGGGATCTCATCCGGGACTCCGAACAAATATTCGAACTCCATTCCATATGCAAGTACTACCATTTCAACATCCAACTTTAAGTGTGTCACCCTACGGTTCGTGAACTATGCGGACATGGTTGAGTACTCACTCCGACCAATAACCAATAGCGGGATCTGGAGATCCATAATGGCTCCCACATATTCAACGATGACTTTAGTGATCGAATGAACCATTCACATACAATACCAATTCCCTTTGTCACGCGATATTTTACTTGTCCGAGGTTTGATCTTCGGTATCACTCTATACCTTGTTCAACCTCGTCTCCCGACAAGTACTCTTTACTCGTACCGTGGTATGTGGTCTCTTATGAACTCATTCATATGCTTGCAAGACATTAGACGACATTCCACCGAGAGGGCCCGGAGTATATCTATCCGTCATCGGGATGGACAAATCCCACTTGTTGATCCATATGCCTCAACTCATACTTTCCGGATACTTAATCCCACCTTTATAGCCACCCATTTACGCAGTGGTGTTTGGTGTAATCAAAGTACCTTTCCGGTATAAGTGATTTACATGATCTTATGGTCATAAGGACTAGGTAATTATGTATCGAAAGCTTATAGCAAATAACTTAATGACGAGATCTTATGCTACACTTAATTGGGTGTGTCCATTACATCATTCATACAATGACATAACCTTGTTATTAATAACATCCAATGTTCATGATTATGAAACAAATCATCCATTAATCAACAAGCTAGTTTAAGAGGCATACTAGGGACTTCTTGTTGTCTACATATCACACATGTACTAATGTTTCGGTTAATACAATTATAGCATGATATATAAACATTTATCATAAACATAAAGATATAAATAATAACCACTTTATTATTGCCTCTAGGGCATATCTCCTTCGAGTCTCCCACTTGCACTAGAGTCAATAATCTAGATTACATTGTAATATACCTAACACCCATGGCATTCCGGTGTTGGTCATGCTTTGCCCTAGGGAGAGCTTTAGTCAACGGATCTGCTACATTCAGATCGGTGTGTACTTTGCAAATCTTTACTTCTCCATCTTCGATGTACTCGCGAATCGAGTGGTAACACGGCTTGATATGCTTCGGCCTCTTGTGTGACCTTGGCTCTTGTGCATTGGCGATGGCACCCATGTTATCACGGTAAATGATTAATGGGTCCAATGCACTAGGAACCACACCGAGCTCTACAATGAACCTCTTCATCCATACCGCTTCCGATGAAGCCTCCGAAGCCGCTATGTACTCGATTCCGTTGAAGACTTCGCCACCGTGCACCGCTTCGAGCTTGCCCGACTTACTTGCAGCACCATTCAATATAAACACGTACCCGGATTGTGACTTAGAGTCATCGGGATCGGTGTTCCAACTTGCATCGGTGTAACCACTTACAATGAGCTCTTGGTCACCTCCATAACAAAGAAACATATCCTTAGTTCTTTTCAAGTACTTCAGGATATTCTTGACCGCTGTCCAGTGTTCCATTCCTGGATCACTTTGATATCTGCTAGTCAAACTAACGGCATGTGCTATATCCGGTCTAGTACATAGCATGGCATACATGATAGATCCTACTGCCGAGGCATAGGGGATTTTACTCATCCTTTCTCTTTCTTCTGCCGTAGCCGGTCCTTGAGTCTTACTCAAGACTTTGCACGGTAACATAGGTAAGAACCCTTTCTTACTTTCGTCCATTCTAAACTTCTTTAGAATCTTGTCCAGATATGTACTCTGTGATAGCCCTATTAGGCGTCTTGATCTATCTCTATATATCTTGATGCCTAATATATACGATGCTTCACCAAGGTCTTTCATTGAAAAACTATTATTCAAATAACCTTTAACACTGCTTAATAGTTCTATATCATTCCCGATCAACAATATGTCATCTACATATAATATCAGGAATGCTACGGAGCTCCCACTCACTTTCTTGTAAATACGAGGCCTCTCCATGACACCGTATAAACCCGAAGTCTTTGATCACCTTATCAAAGCGTCGGTTCCAACTTCTTGATGCTTGCTTCGAGTCCATAGATTGAACGCTGAAGTTTGCATACTTTGTCGACATTTTTATGATCGACAAAACCTTTGGGTTGTACCATATACAACTCTTCCTCAATGTCTCCATTAAGGAACGCCGTTTTGACATCCATACGCCAAATCTCATAATCGAAAAATGCAGCTATTGCTAACAAAATCCTCACAGATTTTAGCTTCGCTACAGGTGAGAAAGTCTCATCGTAGTCAACTCCTTGAATTTGTCGGAAACCCTTTGCGACAAGTCGAGCTTTATAGACGAGCAATATTACCATCTCGCATCTGTTTTTCTCTTGAAGATCCATTTATTCTCGATAGCCTTTCGGCTATCGGGTAAGTCTACCAAAGTCCATACTTTGTTATCATACATGGATCCCATTTCGGATTTCATGGCTTCTTGCCATTTGTTGGAATCCGGGCTCATCATCGCTTCTTCATACGTCGCGGGGTCCTCATCATTGTTATCCACAATCATGACATTTAGACAAGGATCATACCAATCGGGAGTGGTACGTTCCCTTGTCGATCTGCGAGGTTCGAGTAGTTTCCTCGTTCGAAGTTTCATGATCATTATCATTAGCTTCCTCTGTTGCCGGTGTAGGCGGTACAGTGCACAACTTCCGATCTTGCGCTACTCGATCAACGAGTATAGATTCATCAATCTCATCGAGTTCTACTTTTCTTCCGAGTCACTTCTTTAGTGAGAAATTCTTTCTCAAGAAAGGTTCCGTTCTTAGCAACAAAGATTTTGCCTTCGGATTTGTGATAGAAAGTATACCCTATAGTTTCCTTAGGGTATCCTATGAAGACGCATTTCTTCGCTTTGGGTTCTAGCTTGTCCGGTTGTAACTTCTTTACATAGGCTTCGCAACCCCAAACTTTCAGGAACGACAGCTTAGGTTTCTTATTAAACCATAATTCATACGGTGTCGTTTCTACGGATTTTGATGGTGCTCTATTTAAAGTGAATGCGGCTGTCTCTAATGCATAACTCCAAAATGATAACGGCAAATCAGTAAGAGACATCATAGAACGAACCATATCTAAGAGAGTTCGATTACGACGTTCGGACACACCGTTACGTTGAGGTGTTCCCGGCGGTGTCAATTATGAAAGTATTCCGCATTTCTTTAAATGCATGCCAAACTCATAACTCAGATATTCACCTCCACGATCAGATCGTAGAAATTTGATCTTCTTGTTACGTTGATTTTCTACTTCACTTTGGAATTCCTTAAACTTCTCGAAAGTTTCGGATTTATGTTTCATGAAATAGATATACCCATATCTACTCGGATCATCCGTGAAGGTTAGAACATAACGATAACCACCGCGCGATGCTACGCTCATTGGTCCACATACATCGGTATGTATGATTTCCAATAAGTCAGTAGCTCGCTCCATCATACCAGAAAATGGAGTCTTTGTCATTTTTCCCATTAGGCATGCTTCGCATCTATCAAGTGACTCAAAGTCAAGTGATTCAAGTAATCCATCAGTATGGAGTTTCTTCATGCGTTTCACTCCAATATGATCAAGACGACAGTGCCACATATAAGTAGAATTATCATTTAATTTAATTCGCTTAGCATCTATGTTATGTATATGCGTATCACTACTATCGAGATCTAACAGAAATAAGCCATTCTTTTGTGGTGCTCGACCATAAAAGATATTATTCATAAAAATAGAACAACCATTATTCTCAGACTTGAATGAATAATCGTCTTGCATTAAACAAGATCCAGATATAATGTTCATGCTCAACGCGGGTACAAAATAACAATTATTTAGGCTTAAAACTAATCCCGAAGGTAGATGTAGAGGAAGTGTGCCGACAGCGATCACATCGACTTTGGATCCATTTCCAACGCGCATCGTCACTTCATCTTTCGGTAGTCTTCGTTTATTCTTTAGTTCCTGTTTCGAGTTACAAATATGAGCAACCGAACCAGTATCAAATACCCAGGTACTAGAACGAGAACCGGTGAGATAAACATCTATAACATGTATATCAGATATACCTTCTTTCTTCTTCTTGACAAGGCCGCTCTTCGGATCAGCCGGATACTTGGAGCAATTACGCTTCCGAGTGTCTTTTCTCCTTGCGATAATAGCACTCGAGCATCGGGCTTAGGGCCGTTCTTAGGTTTCACGGGAGGCGTGGCAGCTTTCTTGCCACCCTTCTTGAATTTTCCCTTAGACTTGCCCTGTTTCTTGAAACTCGGTGGTCTTGTTGACCATCAACACTTGGTGCTCTTTCTTGATCTCAATCTCGGCGAGCTTTTAGCATGCCAAAGAGTTCAGGTAACTCCTTGTTCATGTTCCGCATATTGTAGTTCATCACAAAGTTCTTGTAACTTGGTGGCGAGTGATTGAAGGACACGATTAATCCCCGGTCTGTTAGGAATCACTATTCCCAAGTCATCGAGTTTCTTCGCATGCCCGGTCATGGCGAGCATGTGCTCACTAACAGAGCTGCCTTCTTCCATCATGCAGCTGAAGAATTGTTTCGATGCTTCATAGCATTCCACGGCCGCATGAGTCTCAAAAATAGCTTTCTGCTCTTTCATCAACTCATGAGGATCGTGGTGCTCAAAACGTTTTTGAAGATCGGATTCCAGACTGCATAGGATGGCACACTGAACTTGAGAGTACCGTATTTTTCGAGTCTCGTAAACAGCTTTTACTTCATCGGTTTCGGTTTCGCGGGAGGGTCACCTAGCGGGGCATCAAGCACATATTGCAGATTTCCGCCGAGAGGAAGATCCTCACATGACGGAACCGATCGGTGAAGTTGCTACCGTTGCTCTTAAGTTTCTCTTTCTCTAGGAACTGATTAAAATTGATTGGGGACGCCATCTCTACAACATATATTTGCAAAAGTTTAGACTAAGTTTATGACAAATTGAGTTCAAATTTTAATTCAACATAATTAAAAATCTAGGTGAACTCCCACTCAAAACAATATCCCTCGCATTGTCTTAGTGATCACACGAACCAAATCCACCGCACCTATGTCCGATCATCACTAGACAAGGTGTGATTTCAATGGCGAACACTCAAAATGTTCATCATATCAACCATATGATTCATGCTCTACCTTTCGGTATCACGTGTTCCGAGACCATGTCTGTACATGCTAGGCTCGTCAAGGCCACCTTAGTATCCGCATGTGCAAAGCTGTCTTGCACCCGTTGTATGCACTTGTTGATTCTATCACACCCGATCATCACGAGATGCTTCGAAACGACAAGTCTTGGCAACGGTGCTACTAAGGATGAACACTTTATTATCTTGAGATTTTAGTGAGGGATCATCTTATAATGCTACCATCGCGATCTAAGCAAAATAAGATGCATAAAAGGATTAACATCACATGCAGTTCATATGTGATATGATATGGCCCTTTTGTCTTTGCGCCTTTGATCTCCATCTCCAAAGCACGGACATGATCTCCATCATCTTCGAGCATGATCTCCATCATCGTCGGCGTAGCGTCAAGGTCAATGGTGCCGTCTTCATGATTGTCCTCCATGTAGCAACTATTACAACTACTTTGAAATACTACTCAACATGAAATTTAAAGACAACCATAAGGCTCCTGCCGGTTCCCACAATACAATAATGATCATCTCATACATATTCATCATCACATTATGGCCATATCACATCACCAAACCCTGCAAAAACAAGTTAGACGTCTCTAATTTGGTTTGCATATTTTACGTGGTTTAGGGTTTTCGAGAAAGATCTAATCTACCTACGAACATGAACCACAACGTTGATACTAATGTTTTCAATAGAAGAGTAAATTGAATCTTCACTATAGTAGGAGAGACAGACACCCGCAAAGCCTCTTATGCAATACAAGTTGCATGTCGAACGAGGAACAAGTCTCATGAACGCGGTCATGTAAAGTTAGTCCGAGCCGCTTCATCCCACTATGCCACAAAGATGCAAAGTACTCAAACTAAAGATAACAAGAGCATCAACGCCCACAAAACCATTGTGTTCTACTCGTGCAACCATCTATGCATAGACACGGCTCCGATACCACTCGTAGGATAACGTTGCATAGAAAACAAAAATTTTCCTACCGCGAACACGCAATCCAAGCCAAGATGCAATCTAGAAGACGGTAGCAACGAGGGGTTTATCGAGTCTCACCCTTGAAGAGATTCCAAAGCCTACAAGAGGAGGCTCTTGTTGCTGCGGTAGACGTTCACTTGCCGCTTGCAAAAGCGCGTAGAAGATCTTGATCACGATCGGTTCCGGTGCCACGAACGGGCAGCACCTCCGTACTCGGTCACACGTTCGGTTGTTGATGAAGACGACGTCCACCTCCCCGTTCCAGCGGGCAGCGGAAGTAGTAGCTCCTCTTGAATCCGACAGCACGACGGCGTGGTGTCGGTGGTGGTGGAGAAGTCCGGCGGAGCTTCGCTAAGCGTGCGGGAAGTGGAGGAGCGGGGCGGCTAGGGTTTGGGGAGAGGGGGGCGCCGGCCACTATGGGGTGCGGCCACCTTGGTGGTGTTTGAGGTGGCCGGCCCCCTTCCCCTTGGCCCTCTATATATAGGTGGAACCCCAAGAGTTGGTCTCCAAGTCTTCGAATAAGACCCGAACCAAAAACCTTCCATATGGAGGGGAAACCTAGCCAAGCTAGGACTCCCACTAGAGGTGGGAGTTCCACCTCCCATATGGGGGGTGGCCGGCCCCTAAGGGGAGTCCACTTGGGACTCCTCCCCCACTAGGGTTGGCCGGCCATGGAGGTGGAGTCCCATGTGGACTCCACCTTCCTTGGTGGTTTCTTCCGGACTTTTCTAGAACCTTCTAGAACCTTCCGCGTCAATTTAATTCACATAAAATGACATCCTATATATGAATCTTATTCTCCGGACCATTCCGGAACTCCTCGTGATGTCCGGGATCTCATCCGGGACTCCGAACAAATATTCGAACTCCATTCCATATGCAAGTACTACCATTTCAACATCCAACTTTAAGTGTGTCACCCTACGGTTCGTGAACTATGCGGACATGGTTGAGTACTCACTCCGACCAATAACCAATAGCGGGATCTGGAGATCCATAATGGCTCCCACATATTCAACGATGACTTTAGTGATCGAATGAACCATTCACATACAATACCAATTCCCTTTGTCACGCGATATTTTACTTGTCCGAGGTTTGATCTTCGGTATCACTCTATACCTTGTTCAACCTCGTCTCCGACAAGTACTCTTTACTCGTACCGTGGTATGTGGTCTCTTATGAACTCATTCATATGCTTGCAAGACATTAGACGACATTCCACCGAGAGGGCCCGGAGTATATCTATCCGTCATCGGGATGGACAAATCCCACTGTTGATCCATATGCCTCAACTCATACTTTCCGGATACTTAATCCCACCTTTATAGCCACCCATTTACGCGAGTGGTGTTTGGTGTAATCAAAGTACCTTTCCGGTATAAGTGATTTACATGATCTTATGGTCATAAGGACTAGGTAATTATGTATCGAAAGCTTATAGCAAATAACTTAATGACGAGATCTTATGCTACGCTTAATTGGGTGTGTCCATTACATCATTCATACAATGACATAACCTTGTTATTAATAACATCCAATGTTCATGATTATGAAACTAATCATCCATTAATCAACAAGCTAGTTTAAGAGGCATACTAGGGACTTCTTGTTGTCTACATATCACACATGTACTAATGTTTCGGTTAATACAATTATAGCATGATATATAAACATTTATCATAAACATAAAGATATAAATAATAACCACTTTATTATTGCCTCTAGGGCATATCTCCTTCAACAATAGTATTTGGCACACCATGTAAACGAAAAATTTCGCGAAAGAACAAATCAGTAACATGTGTAGCATCATCAGTCTTATGACATGAAATACAGTGTGCCATCTTGGAAAACCGATCCACAACAACAAAGATACTATCCCTCCCTTTCTGTGTACGAGGCAATCCCAAAACGAAATCATAGAAATATCCTCCCACGGTACACTAGGAACAGGAAGAGGCACATATAAACCATGTGGATTAAGTCGAGACTTAGTTTTTTGATATGTAGTGCAGCGTGCCACAAATCTCTCAACATCTCGACACATACGTGGCCAAAAAAAGTGTGCAGCAAGTACATCCTCCGTCTTCTTCACACAAAAGTGTCCAATCAATCCTCCTCCATGCGCCTCCTACAACAACAAAAGACGAACGGAACTATCTGGGATGCATAGCTTGTTAGCACGGAACACAAATCCATCATTGAGGAAGAATTTGTTCCATGTTCTACCATCTTTACAATTCAGCAACATATTTTTAAAATCATCATCATGCAAGTATTGTTCCTTTGTAGTTTCTAATCCAAAAATCTTGAAGTCAAGTTGAGATAACATAGTATAACGGCGCGACAAATTAAGCATCAACAATAACGTTATCTTTACCCTTTTTGTGTTTGATAACATAAGGAAAAGACTCAATAAATTCAACCCACTTTGCAGGGAGACAATTCAACTTAGTTTGACTACGAATATGCTTTAGAGATTCATGATCAGAATGTATAACAAATTCTTTAGGCCATAAATAATATTGCCAAGTTTCTAATGTCCGAACCAGCGCATATAATTATTTATAATAAATAGAATAGTTCAGACTAGACCCACTCAATTTATCACTAAAATATGCAATATGTTTGCCCTCTTGTAATAACACACCTCCCAAACTAATTCCACTAGCATCACATTCAAGCTCAAAAATCTTATTAAAATCAGAAAGTTGGAGTAATGGAGCATGTGTTAACTTATCTTTCAGTATCATGAAGGCTTCTTGTTGTGCATCGCCCCGCACAAAGGGGACATCCTTCTTGGTAAGCTCATTCAGCGGTGCAACAATGGATCTAAAATCTTTCACAAAGCGCCAATAAAAACTAGCGAGGCCAAGAAAGCTCCTCACTTGACCATCTTGAGCTGCGGCCAACTCTCAATTACCTCAATCTTGGCTGGATCAACTTTAATTCCCTGCGCTGTAACAACATAGCCAACAAACGTAACTCGATTTGTGCAAAAGGTGCACTTCTCAAGATTACCATACAAACGTGCATCACGTAAAGCATTGAAAACAACACGTAAATGATCCAAATGATCCTCCAAAGATTTGCTATAAATCAGAATATCATCAAAGTATACCACCACAAAACGTCCAATAAAAGCACGAAAAACTTCGTTCATTAGTCTCATGAAAGTACTAGGTGCATTAGTTAAATCAAAAGGCATTACTAACCACTCATATAAACCGAACTTAGTTTTAAACGCTATTTTCCATTCATCTCCTAATTGCATACGAATCTGGTGGTAACCGCTACGCAAATCAACTTTAGAGAACATAATAGAACCACTCAATTCATCAAGCATATCATCTACACTAGTTATAGGATGACGGTATCGAATGGTAATATTATTAATAGCTCTACAATCAGTACACATGCGTGAAGAACCATCTTTATTAGGTACCAAGATATATAATAGGAACAACACATGGGCTAAGAGGCTCACGGATGTAACCTTTATCTTGGGGAACCTGAATTTGTCGCTGAATCTCTTTGGTCTCTTCAGGATTGGTACGATATGGCGCACGGTCGGGCAGCGAAGCTCCTGGAATCAAGTCAATCTGGTATTCTATCCCACGAATAGGTGGTAATCCAGGTGGAACATCTTGTGGGAACATAACAATGAACTCATGCAAAAGGTTAGCAATTGCAGGTGGCAAAGAAGGAGGCATATCCTCAACTGAAAACAAAACTTCTTTGCAAATAATAGAATAGCATGGAGTAGTGTTCATATCAAGTTCAGCAATATCAGATTTGCTAGCAAGTAAACAAGGATTTTTCAATAGCATGGTTCGAATCAGATTTAGTATTAGTCTTATGTGGCACAAAATCTGCAGCAACAATCTGATTTTCACTCTTATGTTTCTCCTCGTTTTTTACTCTACTAGCTCTAGCAAGATCATCTTTTAATATTTGTTCAGGAGTCATAGGTTTGAGACCAATTTCCTTTCCATCATGCAAAAGAGAATATTGATTAGTTTTACCATTATGAACATATTCTCTATCAAATTGCTAAGATCTACCAAGTAACAAAGAACAAGCTTGCATAGGTTCAACATCACAATTAACAAAATCAGAATATGTACCAATAGTAAAATGCACACGTGTAGTTCTTATTACCTTGAGCTTCTGAGAGCTCTCAAACCATTGAATGTAATATGGACGTGTGCGCTGTCTTGTAGGAAGAGAAAGCTTCTCCACCATGTCAACGCTGGCCAGATTATTACAACTCCCTCCATCAATGATGATCCGTATAGCTCGCTCTTTTACAACGCCTCTTGTTTGAAACAGATTGTGACATTGATCATGCTCAGATTTGATCAATTGCACGCTCAACACACGCTGGACAACTAAGCTCCTGTACTGATCAGCAGTGTCAGCTTCCATTACCTCCATCTCTCTCTCAGAATCAGAATTGGTACCATCATGTGCAGAAATAAGGGCCAATAAATCTTCATCAAAGTCACTTGCAGAATCATATTCTCCATCTTCACGCACCAACATCACACGCTTGGTTCTGCATTCTCTTTCTACGTGTCCAAATCTCAAGCATTTGCGACATTGGATGTAGCGCGTCTTTCCCGTGGAGGCCATGGAAGAGGAACTCCCAGGAGGACCAGCGGATGGTGGTGGAGTAGCAGCAGGTGGTGCTCGTGATGCAGACGCGGTCTACTTGGAGCTAGTAGGTGCTGGTGCAGCTCCACGAGAAGGTGGCGCTGATTGTCGCGGAGACCATGACGATGTACGACCTGTAGAAATATTAGCTCTTCTCCATGGTGGTTAACGATCCTGCACTTCACGTTCAGCTTTGCAAGAAAGATGAAACAAGCGAGTAATAGTGTTGTACTTCTTATAATCTAATATATGCTGAATCTCTTTATTCAAACCACCAAAGAAACGTGCAAGCATAACTTCATTATCCTCTACAATACCACAACGAATCATGCCAGTTTGCAATTCTTGATAATAGTCTTCTACAGATTTTTTCCTTGTTCTAAGCGAGACAATTTCTTCAGCAAATCACGTTGATAATGTGGAGGAACAAAACGAGTACGCATAGTAAGTTTTAACCCAACCCAAGTAATAGGAATATTAGCATGATGTACTCTACAATGCTCAGACCACCAAATAGGTGCAAAATTCGTGAACTCACAAGTAGCAGCACTAACACGCAAATGATCAGGATAGCGTAAACATGCAAAGAGTTGCTCTACTGCCAATTCCCATGTAAGATATGCATCAAGATTATATCTACCCTCAAATGGCAGAACATTCAATTTTAGTTTTGTAACATGATCATCATCACGTACCGGCCTTGGAGGTGGGCGAGCGTTGCGGTTCAGTTGTCGTGGACGACCGGGTGCATGTTGTTCGACTTCGTCGCCGTCCATCACGTTCTCATCTACCCGCTCGTCTTCGTCCCCTCCATAATCTTTGTATTCTTCATCAGAAAGTGCTTCAGATGCGGTTGCTGCAACAGGAGCGGTACCCGCAGGAACCTCCGCCCGAGGAACACGGCGTGCGCGGCATTGCACGTTGTCGCGAGGCTGCGGTAACCGAGTCAACACCTCCTGGAACTTGGCGTCGAGCATGGAGTTGAAAGCTGCCTCGAGGTCATCTATCTTATCCAACGCGTAGGTGAGTTTAGCATCAACGTCACCAAGACACGCATCCACGTCGGTTACATGCCCACCCAAAAGGTGGCTGAAGTGAGCATGCAACTCTGCATTCGCCATCTTATCCGGGTCAACGGTCACCGATGTAGTTCCTACCATGGTTAGTATGCAACAAGCAACAGTGTATTTGCCTACAAACTACGGAAGATGGTGGTTCACGCGTAATCCGTCAAGCAAAATACGAAGCTCTTACAAGGTCTTACCAAACAGTAGGAAGGCGATGTGGCAACCAACAAGGATCAACGTCTCCAAAGATTGCCAAAGCAATTACCAGGGGTCGACACCAAGCACGTGGAGAAAATATGTAGAGCTGTAGGAAGGCTAATATGGTAGCAAAAACAGCAATAGTCAAAACAGCGATGCAGTATTGAAAGTATGCTCAACAATGATAGTGTGCTGGTCCTAGGCTAGACCGTACTAGAGACGCGAGCCTAGAACACTAACGAGCTCACGACGCGGCACACAAGCAACTAGCAGCGATGAGGTGACGATGATGTGGCGACCCGAGATGCGAAAAATCACTATGATGGCGAGTGTCTCAAACTGATCACCGAGGTCTAAAAATAGTATAGGCTCAGATTTTTTTTTTGAGATTTTGGAAGTGCTCCGGAAAGTGCGCAGGCGCCAAAAAAATGTCGCTATAACGGCCAGTGGCGAAAAATGATTGCCAAGGTGAAAAACTAATGTAGCCAGAATTTTTTTTCGGAGACGTTTCCAGACTTTTTTTTTGCTCTCTTTCACAATTCTTTACTGGCGGCCGAAGCTTATCTCACGGAATTTGTTTGAACAACACGAAAGAAATTAGAAGGCAACAGCTAAGGAGGAAAAACAATAACCTAGTTCTACTTTGACTCTGTCGCGGCAGAGAAACAACAACAATCCGTGTCGCGGTAGAGAACAGGATATATGGTTGATGCGGAAGTATATGGCAGGTGTATATGGCAGGTGGCGGAAGTATATGGAAGGTGACGGAAGTATATGGAAGGTGTATATGGTGATGACAAAAGTATATGGCGGGTGTATATGGCGATGGTGGTGGTGATCTGCGTATGGTGCGAGCGGCGGCGGCCGCATGACTAATATGACCAGAACTCGAAACTCTAAAGGAACTAGACGCTAAGACCAGCAACTCGACACGAAGATGCATACATAAATTCAACTATGCAAAACTGAAAAGACAATGCAAAGGTGTGGCAGGGGGGTTTATGGGACGATATGATCTAAACCCTAACTATATTTTCTTTTGGTTTTTTCGTGGTTTATAGGTATGAAGGCGGATGCAATCTATACTAGAAAAACTGTAAAATCTCACCGAGCAACCTGAAATCTGATACCACTTGATAGGGCAAAGGTGGCCGATCTTTCGATGAGACGAGGATAATTCGATCTGTTGGTGGAGTTCGTGCTTGACGATCCGACTACACGTGCAAAGCTCGTGCGCCAATGCAATCGCTAGGACAATCTCCGAGAGTTACTGATCTTGCGGATGCACGATCAGCCTAACCAGCAATGGTCTTAATTCCTACCTGAAATCGAGAACAAGTAAGAACTAATAATGCAATCAGAATTATTGCGGATATAGATGAAAGCTTTATTGAAAAGGTGGGATTCCAAATAGTCGGTCTTGTTCTGGGTGTTGGTCTAAAAAGAAGTACACGAGAGTTGCAACAATGGCTAACTTTTAGTCTAATCAAAATCCGAGTCTAAACGTGATGACTATATGGGTATTTAAAGGAGAAAAACGTGGGGTTTCGGCCAGCCATACGTATGGTGGCCGAACTAAACCCTAGAAGGCCTTTTCCCCTTCAATACAAACTCTAAAAAGTGGCTGACTTAATTCCTGCAAAAATTACATGGGCCTGGCCTAAAACTAATGGTGTCGCAGCACCATGTACTCATATGAACGAAATTATGATGTGGGAAACTCTATATTTCGTCCATGTCTTCATCCCAATTATGGTGGCTTCAATGTTCTGAAATCTCCACTCGGAACGTCCTCTTCAATCCTCACATGTTTGCTGCCATCTCCTCCATGTGTGATCATGCTCCAATGCTTGTCCTCCTCATCCATGCTAGGTCCATCATTTCTAAGAGTAACAAACACATCTGATTTAGACAACATCATATTCTCATGTATGTGAGGAATAGTTCCAAGAAACAAAAGTACCTGATAGTTAAGTTGTTTGGCACGAGCTCGAGTGATTGGACCTTGTATTTGTGTGGCTGTAGGTACAGCGGTTGTATCAATAGATGGGATATCCTCATCAAGATCTTTTGGAGGCCAGTTTTCTTTGATCTGGCTGGAGAGATGAGTCCTGAAAAGTTCTATTGGCAAATGGAACAGTGCATCTTTTGCCTGCAGTTTCCTGGATCGGGTTGTATTCGGTCGCGCGCACCATGTTTTTATTCCGACCGTTTGATTCCGGAGGGAGCGGCGCGAAGCTCTATTCTGTGTTGACATCAGGTGACTTTTTTGGTCCATGGTGAAGTCAGAAGAAGCAATATCATGAAGGCCGGATTGGTGGACTGGATAAAGGAGGTTCGAGTCTCCGTGATGCTGAGGGATCAGCTTGGCGTTCCGGGCTCTGCAGCAGTGGTATGCATGTGGGGGCGTCAGCATAGGGGAAGTTCAGAGTCTTACCTCTCAGGGTGAAAATCCAAGGTCTGGCCTTAACTGGTTGTGCCTGGCAATGTTCTTATTGGAGGCATTGTTTTGAGAGTGGGGACTATCTTCAGGGTGAAAACCTAAGACCTTTGGTCGGGCGACGACGGTGCTGGTGTACTGTTCCCTTATTGGAGGCGTCGGTGTGGGCCGTAGAATCTTTTTTCTTTTGTTTTTAAAACTGCGTGAGCATGGTCTTGAACTTGAGACCTCTTTGCTCTGGTACCATGAAAGATTGCTGCACTAGCCAATTGAACTAAAAGTCCAAACTGATGGAAAGAGACTAGACAGTGTATTTCTATTCATCAGTGTGCATCCGTACTGCCATTAGGGTGGGGCGTTGTTGCAGAGGTTGGGTGTAAGTGGTATCTTTTGACATTAATATATTCCCTTTATCTAAAAAAAAGTAAACAAAAGAAAAAAAGAGATTTTCATGTCATCTCCTATTGGTATGGCGACGAAAGAGATCCTACTCCGAATCTCGGGTGATTATGCCATGCAGTGCAAACTTGTTAGCAGGCAGTGGCGTGGATTGATCGAAAGCGAAAGCTTCATGCGAGCTTATTGCTTGCGTAAGTCTGTTGGAGGATCGGGTTTCAGCTTTGCTCCCTTGCAGAAATTGCTTCAGCAAGCTCCTAGTGATGGTACATGGCTTGAAACAAAGGTCGTTTGCTCCAAGCCTTGCAATGGTTTGAACCTGATAAGTAATTATAAGGAGGACTATCTCTATAATCCTTGTACAGGTTACCAGCGTATCTTCCCCAGTCGATTTCGTTTGATGGATGCCATTAGCGATGGCTGGACAATAGATGGCCATGCTTTCGCAGTTGGCAACAAGATTGCTGGGCCTGGGGTTCAATCTTCTCAGGCAGGAGCATGTTATTGTTGAGATTTTGTATCACTCAAAGGACTTCACAGCCCGTCGGTATTCATTGTCATGCTCGGTTGTTGGCTGTACCAGTGGCCCAGGACAAGTCTATTTTGAACTGCCCTGCCTTTGAATGACATGCCACCGGTATATCTGGCAGGAGTTCTATACTGGACGAGTGACCCAAGGTTGGGCCATTGCTACAAGAGGGCCATAGTGCAGTTCGACATAGCGACAAGCACGTTTGGTGTCATACCCTGTCCTTCAAGCATCTCTACTTGGAACAACACAAGTCATTGTCAAGCATTTGTGGTAGAGCTTGAGGGAACATTGTGTGTTGTTCTTGCAGATCCAGTTGCGGAAGAATTAGATATCTGGAAGCTGCTGAAGAATGGTCAATGGGATAGAGCATATAAATTACATCTGAAAGGTTGGTCTGGCTATTCCTTGATGAAAAATGTTGTGGTGCCGCTCGCTGTTGATCCGAAGATGGGAGGATCTTGCTCAACACAGGAAGGAAACTTGGTCTTTATGATCTAGTGAACCGATCCGTTGAAAACTTGTACTCTCTTGATGAGGTTTCTTCCGTCTACGGTGGTGTGCAGCGGAATAATTTGGTGAACAGCCAGATTTTGTCCCTGCTCCCTATGTTATACGAGGAGAGTCTGGCAAGTTGTCCCCTTGCGTGCAAAGGAAGGTGGTCACGATGAGTGTGTTTTGGAAATGTTCTAGTGTGTCTGAGTTTTTTTTTCTATTTACATTTTCTATTTCTTTGAGGCAACTGGTTATATTTGCATATTTGTCTGTTTAATTATTTTATGAGAAAAATGGACAGCAGACTAACGTTTATGTGGAGAGGGTATATACCAGTCTATAAGCGTATATACTGAGTAATACTTGGCCCGGGTCCACTTCTGTGCAGAGGGTGAGAAAGTATCCTCTTGGCCACCTAAAATGGAGATACATATTGAAATTGAATGATACTTGTTATCTCATAAGACATAAGCTTATACTCTTTTCCGTCCTAAAAAAGAATAAATTAATTCATAGGTCTGTGATCGTCCTCAAGATACAAGAATGCATATATTATTGTCTTCAATACTGGGCATTGGTGGACACATGAGAAAAATTCTCTAGGGTAAGCTTTTATTTCCAGAGTCTGATTCAGTAAATTGCGCATGCCATGTGTCCGCATTTCAAGTTTTTCTTACTGTTCTGATGTCAAATGTGCTACAGGAAAGATTACTATCTGGAAGGCGACCAAGTATACAGTGAGCTGAATGTGCATGATGCCTACGGAGAGCTCCAAACACCTGGGAATCCCAAGAAAACTGTCTTTTTCAGAGGCTACTCGGCCTCCCACTTCAGGTTTGCACACCCTTACCATGAACTGCTGTAAAGTCAGGTTGCCATGATTTATCAGTATAAGAGTAAGTGATGTTTGGAAATGTCTCCGTGTATTTGTGTTGTGCAGTGGCGGACAATGGAATTCAGGCGGCAGCTGCGACAAGGAGACTGAGCCGATAACAAAAGAGCAGTACGTCATACCATACTCACAGAAGATGAGCATTCTGGAGGAGATGCTCCATAGGATGAAAACACTTGTCGCCTATCTGAACATTACAAGGATGACCGACTACAGGAAGGGACACCCTTCAGTCAATCGCAAGCGGCGCCTGAGCTATACCAGAACTGCAGCCACCAATGCCTTCCCGGAGTGCCTGACTCCTGGAACGAGGTCCTCTATGCAAAGATTCTGGTCAAGCAGCATCAGATGCTGCACCAATAAAGGCAAGTGACAAATTGCTTGTTCCTGTACATGAGGTTTGTTGTTGTGGAATTCTATTCTGTTTAGGATAATAACCAACTGTAGCGGTCAAGGTATATATAGTTGACAAAAGTGATAGGGCAAGGACTTTGGAATCCTTGCATAGAGAAAACTAGACAGTTTGTCAGATATATCATATCTGACTTTCGATACCATTCGGAAATCTGTATAGGATCATAGGAGTGTATGATGTAAAATTCATGTCCAGCTAGCAGTAATCAAAAACAAATAATAGTGTATACTGAATCGAAAATTCATAATAGCTCTCTGTTTTTCAATTTTCATGAATCCTCGTCCTTCATTCTTCGTTTTCTAGACAGCTACCTTTGTTTTCACACGAGTATGCTATTGTAGTTAGAATTTTTATTCTTTGAGGTATTATTACTAAGCATTCTTTTGTAAGAATGGATACTTTCATCTAATAAAAGCGGCGGTATGCATCTCTTGGATGCAGAGGCTGGGGCAACCCTTTTCGAAAAAAAATTACTAAGCATTCTTTGAGTTTATTCTTTGAGTTTATGTAAAACAGTAATCTATATCTATATCTATACTCCTTTATAGTGTGGCAATTTTGAAATTTTGAATCTCATGGATGAGGAGCAATTTTAACCGTTGATGAATGTCAATCCGATGGTTAAGATAGAAGGGATTCGCTCTACAGTGACCTCAGATTATTCTAGAGCGATCCAGGCCTTCTCAGGTATGACCATATGGCATCACGCTTGCCCAGTCTTGACCACCCGCTGGATGTTCACGTAGGACCAGCCATGCTCAGAAAGCTTCAAGCAGGAATGGCTAGTTGACCTCAAACGTCCTTCTTTAGTCTCTTTGTACTCGACCTTGGCTTAACCGCATGTGTGGCGATAGTTCGGAATATTAAAGTTTGGGAGAACGATCATACCCCTCTCCGGGAGATCGGTTGCATGTTATTGACAGGGAACAACCCCCTGTGTGGTATGTACAAAGAGGTACGTATACCATCGGAGTACTACTCCGTATTGTATACGTACATGTATATTACAACTCTAACACCCCCTTAATCTAAACCTGAGAGAGGTTGAGATTACGCTTAAACTCATCTGATTTCTTGGAGCATAGAGTCTTGGTGAAGCCGTCAGCAATCTGATCCTTACTAGATATAAACCTAACATCAAGTTGTTTCCTAGCAACTCTCTCTCGAACGAAATAAAAATCAATCTCAATGTGTTTTGTTCGAGCATAAAACACCGGATTAGCTGACAGAAAGGTAGCACCAAGGTTATCACACCAGAGACATGGCTTCTCCTTGAGAGAAACACCAAGCTCACATATAAGGGCTTCAACCCAAATTAACTCAGTTGTTGCATTGGCAAGTGCTTTGTATTCTGCCTCAGTGCTTGAGCGAGACACAATAGGTTGTTCCTAGCACTCCAGGATATAATGTTGGGGCCGAAGAAAATGGCAAACCCACCTGTAGAAGGTCTGTAATCTAGATCACCTGCCCAATCTACATCTGAAAAGGCACTAAGCAATGTAGAGGAGGATCTCTGAAAAGTGAGACCAACCGTGCGTGTACCATGAATGTACCTCAATATTCGTTTGACTGCTGTCCAGTGAGTAGTGGTAGGAGCATGAAGAAATTGACAGACCTTATTAACTGAAAAACACAAATCAGGTCGAGTCAGAGTCAAGTACTGAAGTGCACCTACAATGCTTCGGTAGCGAGTGTTGTCATCTGGACCAAGAGGTGAGCCATCATGTAAGGACAATGTATCATTGAGAGCGAGTGGTGTAGGAAACGATGTGCAGTCACGCATGCCAACACGAGCAAGAAGATCTGTAGCATATTTTTCCTGATTCAAGAGTAAACCATATGCCTGTTTATGAACCTCAAGACCCGGAAAAAATGAAGTTCTCCTATATCCTTAAGAGCAAACTCGGCACTCAGATTGTGTAGCAGGGCTGAGATGGTTGTATCTGATGAACTTGTAACAATAATATCATCAACATAAATGAGCAGAAAAATAGTGACATCTGACTTGTCAAAGAGAAACAAAGATGTGTCGGCCTTGGAAGGTATAAAACCAAGGGTGTGTAACTTTGAGCTAAGACGAGAGTACCATGCTCGAGGTGCCTGTTTTAGTCCATAGAGAGCTTTGTCAAGTTTGCAAATATAATTGGGATTAGCGGAAGACTCAAAACCAGGTGGTTGTTACACTTCCTCTTCCAGAACACCATGTAGAAACGCGTTCTTGACATCTTGCTGCCGTAGACTCCAGCCTTTGGAAACAAAGATGGAGAGAACAAGTCTGATAGTAGCAATCTTAACAACAGGACTAAAAGTATCCTCATAATCAATACCATATCGTTGTTTAAATCCTTTTGCAACAAGACGTGCCCTATTACTGCCATCAGCATGTTTCTTGATGCGATAAACCCACTTGCAGTCAATAACATTTTTGTTGTTACTGGGAGGCACCAGGTGCCATGTGTTGTTCTCAAGGAGGGAATTATACTCATCTTGCATTGCATGCTTCCAATTGTCATCCGTAAGAGCTTCACGAAAATTTATTGGTTCTCCTGTATATGGGTTTCTAATACCTTTTTGTAGACGAGTGCGTGGTACAGCAGTATTATCTGGTACAGAGGAACTAGAAGACTGTACGATTGGAGCTGTTGCTGTTGCATGCAAAGAATCTGTACCAGCCTCAGTGTCATCCAAACTGATATCACGTGAGACAGTATTCTGGTGAGCAACAGGGGAAATATCACTGTGATCCTCATTCTCCTGATTCGGTGCATGCATTGTGACTGGAGACTTGGGCGTGCAATCACCCATCGCAGGGGACAACTCACCATGTTGTAAGAGCAAGATCCATATCCCGTGTTTTGTGTGTTTGATAACAACACTCAAACAATTCTAACCGTGCACAAAGTTTGTCATTGATAGGTTTGCAAGATGCACGGTACCCTCGCCGAACATATTATGATCAGAAGACCGAAGCGTAGTTCTTAGGCTTTCTGGTTTTGTGTGTGTGTCGCGAGGTAACATGGTAGGAGAGGAAAAGAGGAAAAAGCTGTTTTAGCCATAGCGGTACTACCGGTACCAGGAGCGGTAGTACCGCTACCCCTACTGGTACCGCCCGAGATACCGCTCTGAGGATTGCACGCGAAAATGTCCCACAGAATAGGTTATGGTACCTTTACGGTACCTTGAGCGGTAGTACCGCTTGAGAGCGGTAGTACCGCCCACGGTACCGCTCAAGTACCGTAACGCGTTACGGTCGTACCGCTGTGGTACCGCTTCGAGTCCAATAAGGTTTGGACCATGTTGCGGTACCTTGAGCGGTACCGCAAGCGGTAGTACCGCAATGTGTCCACGTGGACAAGTTCTGTGGGGATTCGAACTCAGAGCGGTAGTACCGCTTCCCAGAAGCGGTAGTACCGCTTAGGCAAAAACAACATCTAACGGTTGGATTTGGAGGGACCTATATAAAGGCCCCTTCTTCTCCAGCCCGAATCAGCTATTCTCTCTCTTCTCCATTGTTGCTGAGCTCAAAATTGAGGGGATCTCCTCATCCACCCAACCAATCTTGCCCAAACTTTGAGAGGTGGTGGAAAAGACCCCGATCTATCATTCTACCGAGAGAAAGTTCACCAATTCGTGGTACTCCTTAGTGGATCTTGGTGGTAGGGTTCCTTTGGTGGAGCATTGGAAGAGTTCCTTTGGTGGAGCATTGGAAGGGTTCCTTTGGTGGAGCATTGGAAGGGTTCCTTTGGTGGAGCATTGGAAGGGTTCCTTTGGTGGAGCATTGGAGAAGGGTTCCTATGGTGGAGCATTGGAGATGTGCAGCTATGGAAGCTAGCTTGGTGATGTACTAGCTCCATAGGGTGTTGGGAGCATCCTTGTGTGTGGAGCTCGCCCCAACCTTGTGAAGGAATCACCGCCTCGACCGGTGCCTTAGTGGAAGAGGGAGAGAACCTCCGTGGAGCTCTCTCGAGGAAGAAGGTGAGGCCTTCCTTCGTGGTGTGGCCGTCTAGTCTCTTGTGTGAGACTAGCAACTCCTCAACGCAGACGTACTTCCTATTGTGGAAGGAACTGCGGTAAACAAACCTCGCCTCGCCTCCGCGCCCTCCAGTTGTCCCGCTCCTTACTCTTACTATCTTGTTGATTCCTTTACTTGTTCCACTTGTCCTAGTACCATTGTAGGAACACCACTATCGCTAAAGCTATCACCTTTACCTTCCGTTGCGCTAAAATTGAAAAAAGTTAAAACTTGTCGTAGCGCCATTCACCCCCCTCTTGTTCGCTACGATCCATTCAAGTGGTATCAGAGCAAGGTTTTCTTGCTCGGGCTTTACCGCCTAAGAAATGGCTGAACAAGAGGTGGTTGTGAATGGAGTCCTTTCCCGTGAGCAATCATCTCCATCATCAAGTGCCGATAATACTCCGGCTACTTTGGATGACCTCAAGAAATTGGAGTCTGATACGTCCAATTTGCATCACTATTTTATATCATAATTTGCTGTTATTCATTGATATATTTCATATTGGGACACAATACTTATGTTATTTCATCTATTTTGCATGTTTCATCATTATTGGAGGATCAAGCACCGGAGCCGGGATTCTCGCTGGAAAAAGCACCGTCGAACGCAATATTTCGGAAGATCAAGCTGTGGAAGGAAATTATACCAAAAATCCTATTTTTCAAGATGACGAAGGAAGCCGAAGGAGGAGCCAGGAGGACCCGGGGTGGGCCCACACCATAGGGTGGCGCGGCCCATGGCCTGGCCGCGCCACCATGTGGTGTGGGGGGCCCACAACCCCTTTCGCCTCCTTTTCTTCGCGAAATCCTTCGTCCCGAAAACCTAAGCCACAGAGGGTACCTCGCGAAGAGTTACAGCCGCCTCTGCGGGGCGGAGAACACCAGATAGAAAAGAGCTCTCCGGCGGGCAGGAATCCGCCGGGGAAATTCCCTCCGGGAGGGGGAAATTGACGCCATCGTCACCGTCATCGAGCTGGACATCATCTCCATCACCATCATCATCATCTCCACCATCATCACCGCCGTCTCCACCGCTGGACACCGTCACCGCCGTAGCAATTTGGTTTTGATCTTGATTGTTTGATAGGGGAAACTCTCCCGGTATCGATCTCTACTTGTTGTTGATGCTATTGAGTGAAACCATTGAACCAAGTTTATGTTCAGATTGTTATTCATCATCATATCACCTCTGATCATATTCCATATGATGTCTCGTGAGTAGTTCGTTTAGTTCTTGAGGACATGGGTGAAGTCTAAATGTTAGTAGTGAACTATGGTTGAGTAATATTCAATGGTATGATATTTAAGTTGTGGTGTTATTCTTCTAGTGGTGTCATGTGAACGTCGACTACATGACACTTCACCATTTATGGGCCTAGGGGAATGCATCTTGTATTCGTTTGCCAATTGCGGGGTTGCCGGAGTGACGAAACCTAAACCCCGTTGGTATATCGATGCAGGAGGGATAGCAGGATCTCAGAGTTTAAGGCTGTGGTTAGATTTATTTTTAATTACTTTCTTGTAGTTGCGGATGCTTGCAAGGGGTATAATCACAAGTATGTATTAGTCCTAGGAAGGGCGGTGCATTAGCATAGGTTCACCCACACAACACTTATCATAACAATGAAGATTATTTAGCCGTATGTAGCGAAAGCACTAGACTAAAATCCCGTGTGTCCTCGAGAACGTTTGGTCATTATAAGTAAACAAACCGGCTTGTCCTTTGTGCTAAAAAGGATTGGGCCACTCGCTGCAATTGTTACTCTCGCACTTTACTTACTCGTACTTTATTCAACTGTTCCATCAAAACCCCCTGAATACTTGTCTGTGAGCATTTACAGTGAATCCTTCATCGAAACTGCTTGTCAACACCTTCTGCTCCTCGTTGGGATCGACATTCTTACTTATCGAAAATACTACGATACACCCCCTATACTTGTGGGTCATGAAGACTATTTTCTGGCGCCGTTGCCGGGGAGTGAAGCGCTATTGGTAAGTGGAATTGGTAAGGAAAACCTTTACTTGTTTGTGCTGATTTTATTTCTGCCTGCTGCTATAAGTCATTATGGAGAGATCTTCTCTTCAATTTTTATTTGGGAAATCTACTACTACCGCAACGGTAGTGGATGAGGCGCCGGTGAGGAAGTGATACCATATAAAATACCTATGAAAATCATTGAACGTGTTATGGATAACCGCTATGAAGGGGATGGAAGCTGTCCACCCCGGAGATCATTTATTGTTCTTACATGAATTATGCGGTTTATTCAAGTGTGCAGGTATTGCTATGGATGAAGTGAGGAAGAAACTATTCTCTTTATCGCTGTCTGGTAAAGCGGCGCATTGGTATAAATTACTGGATAATGGGGACTCTCTTGAATGGAATGATATTGTGCCCCGGTTTTATTCTAAGTTCTATCCTCCAAGTGAAATTCACAAGGATCGGAATCGCATATATAATTTTTGGCCTCATGATGGAGAGAGTATTGCCCAAGCTTGGGGAGATTGAAGTCTTTAATGCTCAAATGCCCCATTCATGAGCTTCCTGGTAATGTTATTATTGATAATTTCTATGCAAGACTTTCTTTTCAAGACAAGACCTTGCTGGATACTTCTTGTTCTGGATCATTTACACGCAACAAAGAAGAGTTTAAAAGGGACCTTCTTGATCGGATCCAAGAAAATACTGAAGGTTGGGAGAACGACAAGGACAGAGAATCAGGTATAATTTATGATTATAAATGCATCGAAGCTTTTATGGATACTGATAAATTTCGTAATATGAGTGCTACATATGGTCTTGATTCTCAAGTTGCTGCAAATCTTTTTAAAGCTTTTGCCTCTCATTATGAATTGCCAAAGAAGAATTTTGATAAGTATCATGAACCGTATAAAGATAAAATTGATTCATCTATTAATAAATGCGTTGTAGTTGAAACTGCTGATCATGTTATTCCTGAAGCTTATATTGAAAAAACTCCTTTCCCTGCTAAAATGAAGGAGTACTCTGTTATAAATAGTGCGGTTCATAAAAGTGAAAAGAAACCTGTAGAACCCGAAGAACAAATAAAAGTTGAACCTGTCTGTTGCAATAGTTAAAGATCTTGTGACTGAAAATGTGGAGGATGGTCATATTATTTTCTCGTGAAGATGCTTCTAATATTGTTTCACATCCTAATAAACCCAAACAAGCTAGTGTTCCTATGCTATCCGTTAGAATTGGTGATCATTGCTATTATGGATTATGTGATATTGGTGCAAGTGTTAGTGCTATTCCTTATGAGCTTTACACGGAGATTATGCACGAAATTGATTCTTGTGAACTTGAAGATATTGATGTGGTTATTCAGCTGGCTAATAGAGAAACTATTTCTCCAATTGGTATTGTTCGAGATGTGAAAGTTTTATGCGGTAAGATTAAATATCCTGCTGACTTTTTGGTACTTGGTTCTGCTGCTAGTGATTATTGTCCTATTATTTTTGGTAGACCTTTTCTAAATACTTGTGGAGCTATTATAGATTGCAAGAAAGAGAAAATTTTGACTAAATTTGCTGGTGAATCTTATGAGTTTAACTTCTCTAAATTTACCAAAACTCCTTATAAAGCTGATTTGCCTAGTGATGATTTTAAAATGGAGCAATGTGCATCTATTGTTCTTGTTCCTAATAATCCTTTGCAGCAACATTTGGAGGATAGCGAGAGTGAAGTTTTTAGGAAAGAAAGAGATGAGCTGGAGGAAATTTTTCTTCGCCAACCTATTCTCAAGCATGATTTACCGGTGGAAGATTTGGGTACAACACCGCCACCAAAGGAAGATCCTGTTTTTGATTTAAAGCCTTTGCTCGATAATCTTAAATATGCTCATATTGATGATAAGAAAATATATCCTGTTATTATTAGTTCTAAGCTTTCAGAGATTGAGGAAGAAAGGTTATTGGAAATATTGAAGAAGCACCGAGGAGCTATTGGCTACACTCTTGATGATTTGAAAGAGATTTCTCCTTCTATTTGCCAACATGCTATTAATATGGAAGATGATGCAAAGCCTGTTGTTGAACATCAGCGTCGTCTAATTCCGAAGATGAAGGAAGTGGTAAGGAATGAGGTATTAAGACTTCTTGAAGCTGGTATTATATATCCTATTGCCGATAGTAGATGGGTTAGTCCTGTGCATTGCGTTCCCAAGAAAGGAGGAATGATCGTTGTGCCTAATGATAATGATGAGCTCATCCCTCAAAGAGTAGTTGTAGGGTATAGAATGTGCATTGATTTTCGAAAAGTTAATAAAGTTACTAAGAAAGATCATTACCCTTTACCATTTATTGATCAAATGCTAGAAAGATTGTCTAAAAATACTCATTTTTGTTTTCTTGATGGTTATTCTGGGTTTTCACAAATTGCTGTTAAAGCTAAAGATCAAGAGAAAACCACTTTCACTTGTCCCTATGGAACTTATGCTTATAGACGTATGCCTTTTGGTTTATGTAATGCTCCTGCTACTTTTCAAAGATGCATGTCTGCTATTTTTCATGGTTTTTGTGAGAGTATTGTAGAGGTATTCATGGATGATTTTTCTCTCTACGGGAATTCTTTTGATAGTTGCTTGCGAAACCTTGATAAAGTTTTGCAGAGATGTGAAGAAACTAACCTTGTTCTTAATTGGGAGAAATGTCACTTTATGGTTAATGAAGGAATTGTATTGGGACATAAAATTTCCGAGAGAGGTATTGAAGTTGATAGAGCTAAAGTTGAAGCAATTGAGAAGATGCCCTATCCTAGAGATGTTAAAGGTATTCGTAGTGTTCTTGGTCATGTTGGGTTTTATAGGAGATTTATTAAAGATTTCTCCAAGATTTCAAAACCTCTTACTAATCTTCTTCAAAAAGACGTACCATTTGTTTTTGATGATGATTGAAAGGAAGCTTTTGAAACTCTAAAGAAAGCCTTAACAACTGCTCCTATAGTTGAACCTCCTGATTGGAATTTACCCTTTGAGATTATGTGTGATGCTAGTGATTTTGCTGTAGGCGCTGTTCTTGGACAGCGAGTAGATAAAAAATTGAATGTTATTCATTATGCTAGTAAAACTCTTGATGCTGCTCAAAGAAATTATGCTACTACTGAAAAAGAATTATTAGCTGTAGTCTTTGCTTGCGATAAATTTAGATCTTATATTGTAGATTCAAAAGTTACTATTCATACTGATCATGCTGCAATTAGATACCTTATGACAAAGAAAGATGCTAAGCCGAGGCTTATTAGATGGGTACTTCTTTTGCAAGAATTTGATTTACATATTGTAGATAGGAAAGGTGCTGATAATCCTGTTGCTGATAATTTGTCTAGATTGGAAAATATTGCTTATGATCCTATTCCTGTTAATGATAGTTTTCCAAATGAACAACTGGCTGTAATAAAGGTGAGCTCGCGAGACAGTCCTTGGTATGCCGATTATGCTAACTTTATTGTTTCCAAGTACTTGCCTCCAACCTTTTCAGCTCAAGCAAAGGAGGAAATTCTTTTATGACTTGAGGCATTATTTCTGGGATGACCCACACTTATATAAAGAAGGAGTGGATGGTATTATGCGAAGATGTGTTCCCGAATATGAACAACAAGAGATATTGAGTAAATGTCATGGTAGTGCTTATGGAGGACATCACGTCGGAGAAAGAACCGCGCAAAAGGTTCTACAATCAGGTTTTTATTGGCCAACTCTCTTCAAGGATGCGAGAAAGTTTATTTTATCTTGTGATGAATGCCAAAGGGTTGGTAATATCTCCAGACGTAATGAAATGCCTATGAATTATACTCTTGTTATTGAACCGTTTGATTGTTGGGGATTTGACTTCATGGGACCTTTTCCGTCTTCGAAGGTAACACTCATATACTTGTTGCTGTTGATTATGTTACTAAATGGGTGGAAGCTATACCTACAAAAAGTGCTGATGGTGAGACCTCTTTAAGAATGCTTTTAGACATTATTTTTCCTAGACTTGGAGTGCCTAGATATATTATGACTGATGGAGGTTCTCATTTTATTCATGGAGGTTTTAGAAAAACTCTTGCTAAGTATGGTATTAATCATAGAATTGCTTCCGCTTATCATCCTCAAACTAGTGGTCAAGTGGAATTATCAAATAGAGAAATTAAATCTATTTTGGGAAAGACCATTAATAAAACTAGAAAGAATTGGGCTAGTAAATTGAAGGATGCACTATGGGCTTATAGAACTGCTTATAAAAATCCCATGGGAATGTCACCTTATAAAATGGTTTATGGGAAAGCTTGTCATTTACCTTTAGAACTAGAGCACAAAGCTTATTGGGCTGTTAGAGAATTAAATAAAGATCCTAAACTTGCCGGTGATAAGAGGTTGTTGCAATTAAGTTCTCTAGATGAATGGAGAAGTGAAGCTTATGAAAATGCTAAACTCTTTAAAGAGAAAGTTAAAAAATGGCATGATAGAAGGATTATCAAAAGAGAATTTAATATTGGGGATAAAGTCCTATTGTATCGGTCTCGTCTCGCATTCTTTGCAGGGAAATTACTCTCGAAATGGGAAGGACCATATGTTGTCGAGGAGGTGTATCGTTCGAGAGCAATCAAAATTAGCTCTCTCCAAGGCAATGCTACGCAAGTGGTGAATGGACAAAGACTCAAGCATTATATCTCGGGTGATTCCTATAATGTTGATGTTGATATTATTCAAGTGGAAACACCGGAGGCTTTCATCAAAGGGCAAATTGACAGTCCGCCAGAACTCGACTTTGAATAGGTAACAGTACTGGTAATGAAAAGTACGCAATTTACTTTCCGAACAATATTTTTGCTGTTTTTGGAAAATATGAAAAATTACGAGTTCGAAACGGAGTGGAAAGGACGCACGAGGGGGCGCCACCATAGGCCGGCGCGGCCTGACCTGGGCCCGCGCCGACCTATGGTCTGGCCGCCCCGTCGCCCCTTTCCGACTCTGGTTCGATCTGGTACTTTCCGTTTGTCGTGAAAATTTTTGCTATATAATCCCCCGGACCCCTGGAGGTCCGTATATCGTTTTCTCGATGTGTTTTGTTTCGAGCTGTTTCCGCCGAGATCTGTTTTCGGTCTAGAAGCACCATGGCCTCCAACAACAAGGGCAAGGGGCTTTCGGAGGAAGAAGTGAAGAAGGTGCCATCAAGACAAGAGCAGCAAGCCGGTGGGAGCAAGCAAATCTTGATGGGATCTGTTGACACTCGACGTTCTTTTTCACATAACCTGCAGGGACCTTTACCACCCGCTCTTAGCCTCGACTCCTTCCCTATGTTGGAAGAAGTTCTACGGACTACCGATGAGTTTTGTGATCAATATCGGGCTCTAAGAAGAGAAGTGGAGATACTCCAAGAGGAGAATTGCCGTCTCCGAAGAATGCTCGGAATACCACTCGATTCGCATCACAAGGTCATCATCGCCAACTTCGTATAACAATGAATCTCTTCGAGTCTTAGTGCAGAATTGTCAAGCTGAGAAACTAAAGTTGAAGGAGTTCTGTAAGAAGCGCGGGAGGAGTTCATCACCATCATCGCCAAAGGAGTAATTCATCATCGGTATTGGCATCCCCTTGGTTTGTTCCAAGCTTGGGGGAGTGCCGCGGTATCACATCATCACTACCTTTTATTTTTATTGTCAAGTAGTGTCATATCATGAGTAGGGAAGTTATCATATAAGATGGGTTGCAGTTGGAAGTATCTCTCCTTTAGTTGGTTGTCTATGTATCCCTTGGTGTGAGTTATCGTTATAGAATATTAATGAGAAGTCTTATCATTTACATATTGCACATCTTATTTTAGTTTGCAATCTCTATTATATGATTTACCTTGTCATTAGTGTTGGTATCACTTTGGGAGCATTGAATAAATCTATTTGGTTTTGGCAAACTTAGCATTGGTCAATAGCAACAACACTTTGAGGTTTAAGTAGAAAAGAGAAATACATGTAGATGTTTCATTGTCTTTCTTTCTTGTTAGCTCATAGCTTATTATTCTGAAGTTAAAATTGTTTGTGCTTACAAGGAAGATGCATGATTGTTCCTATCACATGTATATTTGTTTGTTTCCCTCAACTCTTATGCTTGCTAATTAACTTTGCTAGCCAAAAACCTGTACTGAGAGGGAATACTTCTCGTGCATCCAAACCTTAACCCAAACCTATGCCATTTGTGTCCACCATATCTACCTACTACATGGTATTTCCTGCCATTCCAAGTAAATACTTCGTGTGCTACCTTTAAACAATTCAAAATCTACTATCTCTTATTTGTGTCAATGTTTTATAGCTCATGAGGAAGTATGTGGTGTTTTATCTTTCAATCTTGTTGGGCAACTTTCACCAATGGACTAGTGGCTTCATCCGCTTATCCAATAATTTTGCAAAAAGAGCCGGCAATGGGATTCCCAGTCCCAAATTAATTAACCTAAATAGACACTCCTCCATGGTATGTGATTGATGGACGGCACCCGAAGGATTCGGTTAGCCATGGCTTGTGTAAGCAAAGGTTGGGGGGAGTGTCATCATCATAATAAAACTAAAATAAAAAGGCACTCCTTCATGGTATGAGATTGTTGGCAGGCACCCGAGGATTCGGTTAGCCATGGTTTGTGAAAGAAAGGTTGGAAGGAGTGCCACACAAAATTTAAATAAAATGGGAGCCGCTCTTTGAAGGTTTGTCTGGCAAGGGGGTTAGAGTACCCGCTACCAGTCGTTGACAACAACAAACACCTCTCAAAATGTTACTTTTACCCTCTTTATATGATTGCAAAACTGAAAAAGCTCTAGCACATGATTTAATCACTGCTTCCCTCTGCGAAGGGCCTGTCTTTTACTTTATGTTGAGTCAGTAAACCAATTTCCCTCCATCTCAAGCAAGCATTTGAGTAGTTGTGATCAAACCATTATATTGTGATTTGCTTCGTCATGTCTTTTATTCTTCCTTGTTTAGTACAAGTTTTATCTGAATGAATATAGCTTTGCAAGTTATCAATGACCATGAAGAGACTATTATGATTGAGTATGCAAGTTGTGCCTTATAAACTTTAACATGAGAGCGCTGCTCAATGAGATAAGTATAATCTGTTAATTGTTCTCTGACCAAGAACGAAGTTTGCCATCACCAACTATGATTTCTTATGCACCTTTATTTGTGATTACCTTATACTTGTTTCAAGTTGAGTTATAAGAGGAAGTTGACTACTATAATGTCTTGTGCGAATGAATATGATGCTTCTTGTCCGTATTTTATTTATCGACTCTTCACTCCATAAACATGTGGTCCTGTTTATCGAGCTCAGTTTCGCTTGGGGACAAGCGAAGTCTAAGCTTGGGGGAGTTGATACGTCCAATTTGCATCACTATTTTATATCATAATTTGCTGTTATTCATTGATATATTTCATATTGGGACACAATACTTATGTTATTTCATCTATTTTGCATGTTTCATCATTATTGGAGGATCAAGCACCGGAGCCAGGATTCTGCTGGAAAAAGCACCGTCAGAACGCAATATTTCGGAAGATCAACTGTGGAAGGAAATTATACCAAAAATCCTATTTTTCAAGATGACGAAGGAAGCCAGAAGGAGGAGCCAGGAGGACCCAGGGTGGGCCCACACCATAGGGTGGCGCGGCCCATGGCCTGGCCGCGCCACCATGTGGTGTGGGGGGCCCACAGCCCCTTTCGCCTCCTTTTCTTCGCGAAATCCTTCGTCCCGAAAACCTAAGCCACAGAGGGTACCTCGCGAAGAGTTACAGCCGCCTCTGCGGGGCGGAGAACACCAGAGAGAAAAGAGCTCTCCGGCGGGCGGGAATCCGCCGGGGAAATTCCCTCCCGGAGGGGGAAATCGACGCCATCGTCACCGTCATCGAGCTGGACATCATCTCCATCACCATCATCATCATCTCCACCATCATCACCGCCGTCTCCACCGCTGGACACCGTCACCGCCGTAGCAATTTGGTTTTGATCTTGATTGTTTGATAGGGGAAACTCTCCCGGTATCGATCTCTACTTGTTGTTGATGCTATTGAGTGAAACCATTGAACCAAGTTTATGTTCAGATTGTTATTCATCATCATATCACCTCTGATCATGTTCCATATGATGTCTCGTGAGTAGTTCGTTTAGTTCTTGAGGACATGGGTGAAGTCTAAATGTTAGTAGTGAACTATGGTTGAGTAATATTCAATGGTATGATATTTAAGTTGTGGTGTTATTCTTCTAGTGGTGTCATGTGAACATCGACTACATGACACTTCACCATTTATGGGCCTAGGGGAATGCATCTTGTATTCGTTTGCCAATTGCGGGGTTGCCGGAGTGACAGAAACCTAAACCCCCGTTGGTATATCGATGCAGGAGGGATAGCGAGGATCTCGAGTTTAAGGCTGTGGTTAGATTTATTCTTAATTACTTTCTTGTAGTTGCGGATGCTTGCAAGGGGTATAATCACAAGTATGTATTAGTCCTAGGAAGGGCGGTGCATTAGCATAGGTTCACCCACACAACACTTATCATAACAATGAAGATTATTTAGCCGTATGTAGCGAAAGCACTAGACTAAAATCCCGTGTGTCCTCGAGAACGTTTGGTCATTATAAGTAAACAAACCGGCTTGTCCTTTGTGCTAAAAAGGATTGGGCCACTCGCTGCAATTGTTACTCTCGCACTTTACTTACTCGTACTTTATTCAACTGTTACATCAAAACCCCCGAATACTTGTACGTCGAGCATTTACAGTGAATCCTTCATCGAAACTGCTTGTCAACACCTTCTGCTCCTCGTTGGGATCGACATTCTTACTTATCGAAAATACTACGATACACCCCCTATACTTGTGGGTCATCAGAGTCATCCATTGTATCTCAATTTAAGGCTATGATGATGGAGTTGATTACTCCAAAATGAAACCCCATCATAGATACTAAGAGAGGTGTCAATGTTTCCCCATCACAAGTTAACACTTTTCCTTGTGTTGAGATTGTTGAGCAATCGACAAATTCACATCGGGAAAAGGATCTTGAGGATGTTGACACCTCATCAAAAGGGAAGGATGAATTTTTGGTTGCGGGACAATTAAGAGATGATCATGCAGTGTCTCAACCAAGTGATTATGCCGTAAATGTCCCAATACCCATGCCTTGCATTTTGACTCATGGTCTACCACCATTACTTGAATCTAGTAGCTTTGGTGATTGGAAACTCTTAATGCGTTCTCATGTGCGCAGCACCTCTACCGAGCTTTGGCGTATCATTGAAGAAGGATATTCACCACAAGACCCAATGAACTTGACAAGAAGGGAAGTGGTGGACCACCAACTCAACGCCATCGCCATCGACATGATTCACTTGGCCATTACTCCCAAGGACCGTGCTCATATCCGCTCGCTCAAGACCGCCAAGGAAGCTTGGGACGAACTTGACAAGCTCTTCCTTGGAAATGGGAGCATCCAATGCTCTCGTCTTAGTGAAGTGATGGCCAACGACTTTGTCATGGTAGAGGGAGAATCGCCCGAAGAGATGTACCGGCGCCTTATTGCTCTCTCCATGCAAATGCGAGATCTTGGAGCGACATTTGTGGATGACCTTTGGATCAAGAAAAAGTTCTACAATGCTCTCCTTACTTGGAATGGAAACAAGAAACGAAACTCAAGATCAAGAAACTCTTGCTACAATTGTCGCGACAAAAGTCACTTTGTTGGGGATTGTATCTACGAGAGAAGGGACTTAAATGGTGGATACCTCATTCGTAAGAGCAAGTTTAGACCTCTCCCCAAAGGGCTCTCCAAGCTATTCCCCAACAACGACGTCACCAAGATCTCCTCCACCGAGAAGCCTAGAACTAACATGCTTGAAAATGAAGACCATATGGTGGAAAATGAAGGGCTTGAAAAGAAGAAGGAATTGGAGCTTATCTCTCTCACCCAAGCTTATGAGGAAGAAGTGTGCATGCGTATGACTCTTGAAGCTAGTGCTCTTATGCTTGAAGACTTCAACAACTCTCTCATCTCCCAACTCATCAAGGACCGATATTATGCTCTTGGTTGGTTGGACAAGCTCAAGACAAAGAAGGATTATCTTGGAGAAGATCATGAATGGTAAATTGAGGATGTTGCAACCTTTGCCAAGAGGAAAGAAGATGAAGGTCCTAATTCATGTTGTGACAAGCTCCTTGACGAAGTGTGCTTCTTGAGAAAACACAATGCAAAATTCTTGGATGTCATCTCAACTCAAGAGGATGCCTTAGATGAATACTATCGCTTGAGTAAAGAGAAGGTGCAATGTTGTGATCATGAAGAAGAGATTGCCACTCTAAAGAAACACAAGGCCAAGCTAGTTGAAGTGAATGAGAGGCAAAATGAATCCTTGTTGGAGTGGATCCGCTTGAGCAAAGAAAAGGTCACTTGTTGTAACCATGAGGATGAAATTGCTTATCTTAAGAGAATCAAGGACAAACTTATGGTGATCAAGTTTATGCAAGATGAAGCCATAGAAGAATACAAACGCTCAAGCAAGGATTACATTTGTCGTAATCATGAGGACGACATTGCCACTTTAGAGAGACAGAAGCATTCACTTTTGAGAAGGAATTCTCTTCTTGAGGAAGCTCTATTGGATCGTGAGGATGAAGCTAACAACTTGAGGTCCGAGATTGAGAATCTCCAAATCAAAATTCAATTCTTGGAAGGAGTCATTGAAGCCCACGAGGACTTATGCAATGAAGGAGAAGTGGCAATTATGCCAAAGAAGATTGAGAGAGGCAGAAGGATCAATGAAGCAAAGAATATGAAGATAGGGCCCTTTGAAAAATGGGGTCCTATTTCCAACTCTTGATCCATGAGGGGCCTTGCTTTCGGAGATGCTTATTGGGTGGTTAATCTTGAAGCCACAAGTCTTATGTCTGGAAGCAAGGAATTCTTTGTCATCATCAAGTCACTCATCTCTATCTTTCTCATGACGACAACACGAACAAGCTCAAAGGTATTGGAGCCTTCAAAAGGTGGTGATCAAGTCCTACCTTGTCAAGACTCTTACATATGTGCTCTTTGTTCATTGCTTTACACTCTTGGGTCTTTGTACCCACTATTATGAACATGTAGTGGTTCTCTTGTGGAGGTAGTCTCTTCAAGAGGCCACGGCCTAGGACTAATGGAATTTGCTTCTTTGTGTAGAGATTTTGTTTTGTAGGAAGTGTGTTGAAGGAAATGAACCATGATGAATTCTCTCAAACAATTTCAATACAATTTCTATGACAAAGTCCTTGCAAGAAGAAGCAACAATGGAACGGAGTTTGTGCTCAAGATCTTGGATATCTTCATTGGCAAAGAAGGAATCCACTATTTTCTCCTAGCCATTCTCATACCCTAACCTCATAGGGTTGCCGGAAGTGAGAGACAAACCTAAGAAGACACTCAAACATGATGATGGAATATGAGTCTATTGTGTGGTTTGTGGTAGTGTGTGATGAGACATTTCAATGGATATGATAGTTCTTTGAAGGAGGCGAAGTGCTTCTTGTGAGAAAGGAGATGCAATTCCCCGATTACCATAGGAAGGATGAGTGTTGGCACTTGCCGATCTCAAAAGCTACCTTCTATGAGTACCGGGGAAGGACGAAGTTCCACCTATGTGGAGCCATCTACACCACAAGGCCAAGTCTCTTCCATTGGACAACCAAGTGCTAGGTCACCTCTTCCACAACCTCAAGTTTGGCATCAACAACAATGAGGTCATGGCGAGGACCCAAATCATGATGGAGATCAAGGAACCTCACAAGAACCTATCCTTTTGATCTATTCTCGCCGGGGTACTAAAGCGTCAAGACTCTTTCATAATTCAAGCAAAGTACAAGACATACTCAAGAGCAAGATGTGGGATCCAACGGTATAGCAATCCCAAGTATCAATTCTTCCCATATGTGCCCGACAAGACAATGGACTCACTCTCTACTGACGATCGTCAAGGTTTGCCTCTCTACCTTTGTGCTTCTCATCCGGAAACTGTGTCATAAGTGGATACTCATACCACTTTTGTGCCATATGTCTAGATGCAAAGAACGCATGAACATAGGGGGAGTGCGGTTTAAATTTATTGAGCTATCCCTCCCCCATGATGCACAAAGAAACCCAAAGCATATGCCATTCGTCAATCAAGTGACTATGAGCTTCATGTTGAGTTGTAGTCGTGAGTCCTAGGTCTCTACGCGACCTCACACTACCAAACTCTTACACGGTGGCTTCGACCACCAAACCTCCTCCTCGAGGAGTTTGTGTTCCTTTTTGTTTTCTTTCCTTTCTCTTCGTGTTTTTGTTTTTCGGCTCTTCTTTTCTCTTTGTTTCCTCTCGGGAGATTCACCCAAGCTTGGCTTTTCTTGATTTGACTCTTGCAAGCTTGGTTGAGTAGTACCTTAACAGTTCTGTCATCTAATCCTAAGCCATCATCTATCTCTTGAGCCAACTCAGTCTTAAAGCACAAGTCTACACCAAAATCTGAGAGTCTTTGAGTTCGGAAGCCGGTACTACCGCTTCTCAGGCCGGTACTACCGCTCTGGGGCAGTTATCTGACGAAACTAAAAATTATCCCCAGACCGGTACTACCGCCCTAAGTACCGGTATGTACTGGTAAGCGGTACTACCGCTTTTACGAGCGGTACTACCGCTTGCATCTTTTGACTAGAGTTACCGGGCAGGTTGTTTTTCCAAAAACCACCACAAACCCCCTGCCCACCTCGAAGCAAAGGAGCTCCCAACCTCAAGACCTCGAGGAGACCGGCCCCGATCTCCTCCTCCAGCCGCCGCCGGCCAAATCTCCTCCGTGGAGAAGCTTCCCCACCTCCTTCTCCGCCATGTCCTCCGGTATGAACCCTAATCTCTCTCTCTAGGGTGTGTTGGACTCCCTAGATGCATAGGCTAGGGTTTGATGGAGATTTATGGTGGAGAAGCCTTCTTGGAAGCTCTACATGTGCAGGGATACTAGCTAGCAACAATGTGTGACACTAGATCGATTTTGCCATGGAACTCGATCTCGATCTGGATGTGCTGAGCTTAAGCGGTAGTACCGCTCATCCTCGAGCGGTACTACCGGTCAAAGCGGCACTACCGGATCAGAATTGCGGTACTACCGCTCTGTCTAGAGTCACCAATGTTGCTTGTTAGTGTCCTCTTTGATCCTTAATTTCACGGCTTGTGCACTTATCCCCTATTCCCTCCCAAACCTTTGCTATTCACAGGAGCACCTAAGACCCGTGGTGGCAAGGTCAAGCCATCCTCTCGTCGTCATTGAGATGAAGACGAGCAAGAGGAGATCATACCGACAAAGACCACCAAGCGACAGAGGGAAGCTGCAGCGGGGGCAAGGGCCCCTCAAAGATCAATGCTTGATATCAAAAAAGGCCAGTTCATGGAAGTGCGAGGGGCTAATCCTTATTTGCTGCCAAGAAATGCTCGTCAATGCCCCAATAACTATTTTCATCATGTCAATCAAGAGAGGATCTACAATGAGGTCTATGGGGCCAAAGAGTTCAAGTGTTGCCCCCAATACTCCATCAGCATGGACAAGCTCAACTCCGACCTCGACTACTTTGGAGAAGCACTAGAGATATGTGATGAACAAGGACTTATACCTCTGATGACCTTCTCTCATGATTTCTCCAAGGAGGTAATTTGCCAATTCTATGCCACGGTTGTCTTTCTTGAGGATGAAGGAGGCTATCGCACCTTAAAGTGGATGACAAGGGAGCATGTGATGGAGGCCTCATGGCAAGACTTTGCTAGAAGCATTGGTTACGAGCTCCCCGAAGATGACTCAAACACCTTCCGGATTCATCTCCAAGCCAAGCCAATGGCCAAGGAGAAAATGGCCGATCTCTACATTCGAGGGAGGATGTTGTGTGGAAGCACCAAAGGCCTTCTACCTATCTACGACATCATGAACCGCATCTACCGCAGCACCATCAAACCCAAGCATACCAACCATGATGAGGTGCATGGGTTCCTTGTGAATCTCCTTGTGCGCACTCATGAGTTGAGGGGCCGCGGCAAGCAGCTGGACGTCATGGATTACATTTGGTATGAGCTGCGTGATTGTGCCTTCCTTCGCAAGCTTCCTCAGTACGCTCCTTACCTCATGAGGCTCCTTTGTCTCAAGTGGGATCAAGAGGGCCGTGGAGATCTTCTTCAACAATGCCGCCCCAACGTCACTATCCACAAGGAGAAGAGCCCTCTTGTTAAGGACCATGACCTTCCAAGGTTTGGCAAGGGAGCTCCCAAGGACAAGGATGAAGACGAGGCCGATAGCGAAGACTCCGACTATGTGCCCAACTCCGTCAAGACCAAGGGCCTCTTCGCCAAGCTCACCGCTCGCCTCAAGAAGTCCTTTTGCTTCAAAAGGGATCTTGAAGATAGGATGTATCAAGCTCATCACGACAACAAGAAGATCCGCCAACGCCAAAAGGCGATGATGAGGCACATGCAACTTCCGGTCTCCGAGGGCTCCGAGGACAACATCACTCCTCCCGGTGAGTGGAAGTCGAAGCTCGTTTGGTCAAGCTCCGAGGAATCCATCCCCGAGCCACCTCATGGCAAGGGCCTTGCCCAAGAAGAAGATGATGATGAAGGCGAGTATGACGAAGAGGAGGACGTCGAGGATGGGGGTGATGAGAACGAGGATGATGATGACGAGTGATTCCCTTGGGGCGTTAGTATGCTCCTTCTCCCTTTTTGGTGTCTCGATGCCAAAGGGGGAGAAGTTGATCTATTAGGACGGGAATTTGCATGGGGATGCCAAGGGCTTGGTGGCTTCATTTTGGTTCTTTCGGCCTTGGCATCAAACCTTCCCCTAGTTATTCGGAACTTTGTTCGTATGTGTGTTTGCTACTCTATTTGTGGATCTCCCGATCCCCCCGTTTGTATTAAGACTTAATCGTTCATAGCTTAATGGTCTCCATTATTTATCCTTTGATTGGCCACATCATTCATATGGAGGCTCTTATTATTATGAGTTTGGGTTTTCTCAAGGCAAAGGTATGAAAAGGTTCACCCAAAATCCCCTATATGCAAATATACTTGCCTCCATAGTGTACTTGTGCTACATGATCTTGACATATATTCTTCTTAGCACTTGTGCTTGGTTTGTAGAATCTAGGGGGAGTTTCTCTCTAGGATGTGTGTATTTGTATACCAATGCATATTCTAAATATGCACACATCTAGGGGGAGCTTCATCTACCTTTGCAAACCAAATACTGTATCATAATATCCTATGAATTATTGCAAATTCGTGTGTTGTCATCAAACACCAAAAAGGGGGAGATTGTAAGAGCAAGATCCATATCCCGTGTTTTGTGTGTTTGATAACAACACTCGAACAATTCTAACCGTGCACAAAGTTTCTCATTGATAGGTTTGCAAGATGCACGGTACCCTCGCCGAACACATTATGATCAGAAGACTGAAGCGTAGTTCTTAGGCTTTCTGGTTTTGTGTGTGTGTCACGAGGTAACATGGTAGGAGAGGAAAAGAGGAAAAAGCTGTTTTAGCCATAGCGGTACTACCGGTACCAGGAGCGGTAGTACTGCTACCCCTACTGGTACCGCCCGAGATACCGCTCTGAGGATTGCACGCGAAAATGTCCCACAGAACAGGTTACGGTACCTTTACGGTACCTTGAGCGGTAGTACCGCCCGCGGTACCGCTCAAGTACCGTAACGCGTTACGGTCGTACCGCTGTGGTACCGCTTCGGTACCGCTTCAAGTCCAGTAAGGTTTGGACCCTGTTGCGGTACCTCGAGCGGTACCGCAAGCGGTAGTACCGCAATGTGTCCATGTGGACAAGTTCTGTGGGGATTCGAACTCAGAGCGGTAGTACCGCTTCCCAGAAGCGGTAGTACCGCTTAGGCAAAAACAGCATCTAATGGTTGGATTTGGAGGGACCTATATAAAGGCCCCTTCTTCTCTAGCCCGAATCAGCTATTCTCTCTCTCTCTCCTCCATTGTTGCTGAGCTCAAAATTGAGGGGATCTCCTCATCCATCAAACCAATCTTGCCCAAACTTTGAGAGGTGGTGGAGGAGACCCCGATCTATCATTCTACCGAGAGAAAGTTCACCAATTCGTGGTACTCCTTAGTGGATCTTGGTGGTAGGGTTCCTTTGGTGGAGCATTGGAAGAGTTCCTTTGGTGGAGCATTGGAAGGGTTCCTTTGGTGGAGCATTGGAAGGGTTACTTTGGTTGAGCATTGGAAGGGTTCCTTTGGTGGAGCATTGGAGAAGGGTTCCTATGGTGGAGCATTGGAGATGTGCAGCTATGGAAGCTAGCTTGGTGATGTACTAGCTCCATAGGGTGTTGGGAGCATCCTTGTGTGTGGAGCTTGCCCCAACCTTGTGAAGGAATCACCGCCTCGACCGGTGCCTTAGTGGAAGAGGGAGAGCACCTCCGTGGAGCTCTCTCGAGGAAGAAGGTGAGGCCTTCCTTCGTGGTGTGGCCGTCTAGTCTCTTGTGTGAGACTAGCACCTCCTCAACACAGACGTACTTCCTATTGTGGAAGGAACTGCGGTAAACAAACCTCACCTCGCCTCCGCGCCCTCCGGTTGTCCCGCTCCTTACTCTTACTATCTTGTTGATTCCTTTACTTGTTGCACTTGTCCTAGTACCATTGTGGAAGGAACTGCGGGAAACAAACCTCGACTCGCCTCGCGCCCCCGGTTGTCTCGCTCCTTACTCTCGTTATCTTGTTGATTCCTTTACGGCAAGTTTTAGTCTTTTTCAATTGAAAAAGTTTAAAACTTGTCGTAGCGCCATTCACCCCCCCTCTTGTTCGCTACGATCCATTCACATGTGCATGCGCAGGTGAAGGACTGCCAGGGAATGTGGCAACCGGCAAGTGACCATGAGAATGTGTCCCAGCTGACGGACAAGACCGGGCGGGAGAGGCTCCATTATTTCGTGTGAGCGAAAGATCCAAGGCCGATTCTTCCGCAGAATGCTGCTCGGGAACTGTGCGATCTTCACACACTGTTTTGTCGCTGCTGGAAGCAGTATTTGATTTGTAGTTTTCAACATGTTGCTCAGAATTTTGTGTAGTTTCTTGGTTGGGACTAGTGGTTGCCTCATCAGTTGTAGCCTGCGTAGAATCAACACAAGGAAATATTTGCAAATAATGATCATTAGTATGCACACCCCTATAATTAGGCACTAGCGATGGTGTATCTGAAGGAAACAAAAGTATTTCTTTGCGGAGACGACGACCAGCATTTGGATGGAGAGCAGCAAAGGGAAAATTTTTTTCATCGAACACCACATCGCGAGAAATATAGACACGACCAGTAGACACATCAGGACATTTGACGCCTTTATGAAGGGGACTGTAACCAAGAAACACACACCGTTTGGAGCGAAAGGAGAGTTTGTTTTTGTTGTAGGGGCGTAGATTAGGCCAACAGGCACAACCAAACACACGAAGAGGCTCGTAATTAGGTGTAACTTGAAGAAGTTTTTGTGTCGAAGTGTCAAAATTTAGAACTTTGGTGGGAAGCAAATTTATCAAAAAAGTGGCTGTGAGGAAGGCATCATCCCAAAACTTTAAAGGCATAGATGCAATGGCAAGTAAGGAAAGGCCAACTTCAACAATATGACGGTGTTTTCGTTCAGCGGATCCATTTTGTTGATGAGCATGTGGACATGAGACATGGTGAGTAATGCCCACTTTTTGAAAGAAGTCATTGAGTTTTTCATATTCACCACCCCAATCAGTTTGCATGGTAATAATTTTTCTACCAAACTTGCGTTCAACAAACTGTTGAAAATTATGAAACACTTGATACACTTCAGAACGTTTCTTAAGCAAATAGATCCAAGTAAACTTACTAAAATCATCAATGAAGCTTACATAATATGAATGTTTGCCTACAGAAAGAGGCGCTGGACCCCATACATCAGAAAAGATTTGTTCCAATGGAACAGTAGACACACTAGTAGAGATGGGATAGGGTAGCTGATGACTCTTAGCCTGTTGGCATGGATCACATATATGAGCATTTATGTCTGGAGAATTTGACAAATTATTTTTCCTAAGAATTTGCTGAACAATAAAAGAAGACGGATGCCCAAGACGACGATGCCATGTGGAGGAGGTGGGCTTGACGGTGACTAGATCATGCTTGGATGATGGCGTGGACACAGGAACGAGAGGGTACAAGCCACCTTTACACGGACCTCTAAACATGATGTGCTTCGTTGCCTGATCATTAATCAAGAAAAAGAAGGGGTGAATTTCAACAAAGGCATTGTTGTCTAGAGTGATTTTATGGGCAGAAAGTAAGTTCATAGAAGCACTAAGCACATGTAAGATGTCTTTAAGATGTCTTTAAGATGTATAGAACTATAAGGGGTATGCAAAACTGAATGACCAACATGAGCAATGTCCATACCTTGTCCACTAGCATTGAGAACTTGATCACGCCCCTGATAGGTGTCATGAACAGTGAGCTTGTTTAGCTGTCCAGTGACATGATTTGTTGCCCCTGTGTCCACATACCAATTTGTATCGACACCATAAGCACCTTTTTGTCAGCAGGAGCGTCATCATCATCATCACCATAGCGCCACCAACACTCGTTGGTAGAGTGGCCTTCCTTTTTGCAAATTTGACACATGACACCCTCCTGCCATTGAGTGGCAACTCGGTCCTTCTTACCACGCCCCCCTTTAGGACGGCGACCCGGCCCACGTGGTACAGGGGTTGCTGTGGCGGGTGGTACAGGGGTTGTTGGTGAAGAGGTGGTGGCAGGGCGGGCGATACTGCTGCTGTGGAGGCTGGTAGTGGTGTGATGGAGGCATGTAGGGAGATTGAGACACCATAAATTGTTCTGGTTGTGGCATGTAATGCTGAGGCATGGACATATACTGATGGGAATTATAGGATGGATGCATAGGCTGCGGAGTGTAGTGGTGCATGGGGGAGTATTGGGGAGGGGCGGGAGAAGAGGTGGCCTAGCAGGAACACTATGAGTGTCAAAAGACGGACGACGAGGGGCAGCATTCACTGATGATGTGAAGGAACCAGGAGCTTCCCCCGTCGACTGCAGCATATTGTCACGGTGCTCACATGCAAGAACTTGCGAGCACATGTCGTTAAGAGTCGTGGAAGGAACAACGTTGATTGCAGCAACAAGTGAATTGAAATTCGCGTCCAGACCATTAAGAATATAGTCCTTAAGTTCTTCATCATAGACCTTCTTCCCTGCAGCAGCAAGTTCAGAGGCGAAACCCTTCATCTTGGAGATATATTGCTGGGCTGTGAGGTCGAGTTTATTCGTGTTGGTCATGGCACCTCGTAGGCTGGACACACGAGACTTGGATTGAGAACCATACAGATCATTGAGTGCCTTCCAGACATCAGCAGCATGTTCAAGCCCAAATACATGTGCAAGAACGTCTTCAGATAGAGAATTCACAAGGAATCCCACCACTTGTTGGTCCTTGGCAATCCAGACATCAAAGGCGGGATTGGGAACAGTTGTTTTCTTCTTGTGCTCATCTTCTACCTCCAAAAATTTAGGGGGCGCAGCGTCGAAACCGTCCAGAAGTCCCATCACTCGGGCACCACGAAGAGAGGGAAGCACCTGGGTCTGCCAGTACAAGAAGTTTTCTCTGGTAAGTTTCATAGCGGGCGGCGCACCGATGGTGGCCTACCCAGATTGCGCCGAGGAGGACGCCATCAAGTTCGTGATGGAGGGACAGGGAGGGCTGTGTTGTCTAAGGTTTGTTGTCTAGGATTTTGGAGAGAAGGGATCGGGGATCAAAGGGAAGATGATGATCCAGTGATTGGGTTTTTGGTCTTGGCGACCTGAAGATCGAAGTTGCGGTCGTGGAGATTGGATCAACGCCGGCGGTGGCTAGAAGGAAAGAGGAGAGCTCTTGATACCATATTAAAGTTTGGGAGATCGGTTGCATGTTATTGACAGGGAACAACCCCCTATGTGGTATGTACAAAGAGGTACGTATACCATCGGAGTACTACTCCGTATTGTATACGTACATGTATATTACAAATCTAACACGGAAGACGGAGACGATTAAAGGTGAGCCGGTGAGCACAGAAGTGAGTAGAAGCAGCCAGAACTCAGAAGTTGGAAGGAGAGCGCGAGGATGCCAAGGTAGCGAGTTGCTGTTGCTGTTATTCCGGATCTTCTGTGGTCAAACTTATACTGGTTAGGTTTGAATAAAGTATGGAAGATTCGATGTAGTTGTATCTCCTTGTAATTAGAGTGTAACACTTGCCCTTCACATCTATATATATATTTTTTGAACGGTCTCATCGATATTTTAAAATTGTATATGATTTTTTGTTGTGTAACAGTATAAGGTTTGCATCCAACATTGTATATGGTTTTTTGTTGTGTAACAGTATAAGGTTTGCATCCAACAAAACGATATTTTAAGGATCTTCTAATGGCATCTAGCGGCCTAACCTATTTTAGACAACACATTTATTTATTTTCATTTGTTTGGGTATGCACATGGACAGATTTAAGGTTGCATCCTCTCCCTTGTCTATTTGGATCAGAATAACTCACCGGGCTTACGCGTCTCTTTTACCACCATTATGTGCGTGCAAAATGTCGGTTGCGCAGCAGCCCGCAATCGGCGCATGGGTGGATGTGAACCTCGAGGAAGTCGACAAGCTCAACGAATTCAATGAGGATGGTGACACGCCATATGTCACCGGCGAGCAGCACCACTGGCATCGTTCCATACCAACCAACGTGAAGGGGCCGCCCGCCAGCTCACGGATGCCGAGCCCTGGTGGACAAGAGGGCAGCCAGATGCAGTGCGCGGAACTAAAATGGCCTTCATCCATATTTTCTCATTCATGTACCACAAATGGATCCACAGTCGTGTGGAGCTTGCACTGTGGCCCATACGGTGCCAATCCCTCTGGTCACATCGAGGATGAGGACGGCGTCCAGTAGGGCGCGCGACTGTGAGTAGCCCTGGCAACAGTAGGGTTGTGCGATGCTGAGTAATTACAACCTTCAATTTTTAGATTAACCCCCTCCATAAAGATGGTTCAATTTGACCAATTTTTTTTGAAAACTCCCTAACTACTTTATGAATCAATGACATGCGGGCCCGGGGCAAACGCGCGAGAACGCTGTCTGATACCAAGATGATAAGGGGTGGCCCGATCTTCTCTGTAAGCAACAGTGGTGTTGATGATCACGAGGTGATGGCAGCTGATGACGCGTAAAGCACACGCCCGTTGGGAACCCCAAGTGGAAGGTGTGATGCGTACAGCAGCAAGTTTTCCTCAGTAAGAAACCAAGGTTTATCGAACCAGTAGGAGTCAAGGGCCACGTGAAGGTCGTTGGTGACGGAGTCTAGTGCGGCGCAACACCAGGGATTCCGGCGCCAACGTGGAACCTGCACAACACAATCAAAATACTTTGCCCCAACGTAACAGTGAGGTTGTCAATCTCACCGGCTTGCTGTAAACAAAGGATTAAATGTATGGTGTGGAAGATGATGTTTGTTTGCGAAGAACAGTAAAGAACAATGTTTGCAGTAGATTGTATTCAGATGTAAAACAATGGACCGGGGTCCACAGTTCACTAGTGGTGTCTCTCCAATAATAAATAGCATGTTGGGTGAACAAATTGCAGTTGGGCAATTGACAAATAGAGAGGGCATAACAATGCACATACATATCATGATGAATACTATGAGATTTAATCAGGGCATTACGACAAAGTACATAGACCGCTATCCAGCATGCATCTATGCCTAAAAAGTCCACCGTCGGGTTAGCATCCGCACCCCTTCCAGTATTAAGTTGCAAACAACAGAGAATTGTATTAAGTATGGTGCGTAATGTAATCAATACAAATATCCTTAGACAAAGCATCGATGTTTTATCCCTAGTGGCAACAGCACATCCACAACCTTAGAACTTTCTGTCACTGTCCCATATTCAATGGAGGCATGAACCCACTATCGAGCATAAATACTCCCTCTTGGAGTCACAAGTATCAACTTAGCCAGAGCCTCTACTAGCAACGGAGAGCATGCAAGAACATAAACAACACATATATGATAGATTGATAATCAACTTGACATAGTATTCCATATTCATCGGATCCCAACAAACACAACATGTAGCATTACAAATAGATGATCTTGATCATGATAGGCAGCTCACAAGATCTAACATGATAGCACAATTAGGAGAAGACAACCATCTAGCTACTGCTATGGACCCATAGTCCAAGGATGAACTACTCACATATCAATCCGGAGGCGATCATGGTGATGAAGAGTCCTCCGGGAGATGATTCCCCTCTCCGGCAGGGTGCCGGAGGCGATCTCCTGAATCCCCCGAGATGGGATTGGCGGCGGCGGCGTCTCTGGAACTATTTCCGTATCGTGGCTCTCGGTACAGGGGTTTTCGCGATGGAGGCTATAAGTAGGCAGAAGGGTAGGGTTGGAGGCGGCGCAGGGGCCCCACACCATTGGGCGGTGTGGGCCCCACCCAGGCCGCGCGGCCCTGTGGTGTCGGCGCCTCGTCGCCCCAATTCGTAACCCCTTCGGTCTTCTGGAAGCTTCGTGGAAAAATAAGATTCTGGGCGTTGATTTCGTCCAATTCCGAGAATATTTCCTTTGTAGGATTTCTGAAACCAAAAACAGCAGAAAACAGCAACTGGCTCTTCTGCATCTCGTCAATAGGTTAGTGCCGGAAAATGCATATAAATGATGTAAAGTGTGTATAAAACATGTGAGTATCATCATAAAAGTAGCATGAAACATAAGAAATTATAGATACGTTTGAGACGTATCAGCAGCGGAGATAACTTGGATGAAGTGGATGATAACTTGTATGACGCAACGAGATCTCTCGATTGATCCCTGTCGCCAATGCAACAGCTCTCAACCCTGCAAGATATTCGCAACTCCACACACTTGCGCACGTAGCCGCTGACCACGAAGTGGTAAGTTGCAACCGTTGTTGGGGGGATAACCCCCGGTATGCCAAAGGCATGCCAAACCGGATGGTTTGAGCCATCGAGATACCGGTTTGATATTCTTACCGGAAACAAAGATAGGAGTTTGGGCCAAGTGAAGCTAAGCCGGCATCCCCAAGGGGGCATGCCGGAACCCGGTAAAGAAGTTACCGGAAAGAAGGGCCTCGTCGGCGAGGACTGGTCAAAGATTCTCTTCGAGCAAGAAGACAAGGATGAGCTAAGCAAAGTGGCTTTAATCAGAGCCCTGGCGCCAAAGAGAGAGATGACGCTGAAAGAAGCCGGAAGACGTCAGCGTTCCTGATTAAAGAGGACCCCGGCGTCATCTATGATTAAAGTAGCTTTGTAAAGTAGTTTGTCCAGTCAAAGATGCCATTAGGGTTCCTTGTTACGTAAGCCACCCTCTCCCCTATATAAGGAGAGGGAGTACGCCTCATACGAGCGAGTGTCCACAGGGAGATTAGACAACAGAACTTGTATTTCGAGCACCTGTAACCATGTTGAGATCAATGAAGCTAGCGATCTAGTAAAGAGTTCTTCCTCTTGTCTCTCTTCTTGCATACCGGCCTTTGGTTGTGTTCTTGAGGAAAGCATCCGGAAGTTCGTCCCACCTAGTCGCAAACCCTCCCCCGAATCCTCTAGCGTCCATTCGGCCCCAATCTAAGCCATCCTATGGCATCTGCTCGTTCCCCACGACGACAGTTGGCGCCCACCGTGGGGCATGAAGTGGCGCTTGAAGGAGTTCACATTCGGGCGGGCATCCTCGAGATCTCCGGCGAGCGTACGGTGTCCGCGCTCGTGCAGCGCATCTACGCCATGGACTTCATCAACGACAACGCGGGCTGCTTCGCCAACGGCGGCATCTTCCCCAAGAACGGCCGCATCATCGAGTTTGGCAGCCACCGCGTCTACTTCGGCACCGTCCCTGTGCGCCAGCGCCTCTCGCCGGTGCTGGTGGCACCGGACCCGCCAAGATGGCTCTGTGCTGGCCGCGCCGCCGGCAGCGTCGAGGTAATGATGACCGGCGTGGTTGGTGCAGGAAAAGAAGCTGTGGGTGAAGGTGCCGGTCGTACGGCTTCGACCCGTGCGGCCAAGCCACCGTTGGAGCGCGACGCAGGCGCAGCGGGAGCGTCATCCACACCACCGGAGACACCGCTCCAAGCGGCGATGAACGTCCTCGCCACCCCCATCGCGCAAAACATCGATCCGGCAGCGGCTCAGGCGGAGCTGGAGGCGCAGCCCCAAAAGGTGCTCGAGAGCGGCAAGGACATCATCCGGGCGCAGCGCGAGCTGAACCTAACCCTACGTGAGTATAACGCTGCCCATGGCTTTGCTTCTGTTAGCGCGCACGCTGCTAGGATACCGGAGAACCGGCTAAAAGCTCGCAACCTAGATCAGGATTTGCGCAAAGAAATTCTTACCGGCAAAAGTACCTCTGCATCTGTTTGCATCGTGGAAAAACCTAAGTACAGCAGCCCGGATAAAACTATAAAAGCTGCTAAAGCTGCAGTAGAGCTGTGTGAATCGCTTTCCGGAGATGCTTTGGCAAAACAGCAAGAGCGTGTTAGAGAGCTGCTAGAAACTATTGAGCAGCAGAATGCTGAGCAACTGGCTAAGCTGAACAAGGCCGCGGCCTCAAAATCCGCGCGTTCAACAAAGAATGCCGGAAGCAAGTCCCATGGGCAGGCATCGTCCCCCCATCCGGACAGAAGAAGAGAAAAAGAGATGAACGCACGGCAGATGACTGTGTACGATCCGGTTCTTACCGGAAAACAACAAGCCGGGCAACATGATGCCGGTAGAAAAAGCCAAGGGGCAGAACGAGGCTACGCCAGAGGAGGCTATGCCGGAAACAATCATGCCGGTAGACATGAGACCGGGCAAAATTATCGACCTGCAAGGGCAGCGTATGAGGAGATGCCACCTCCAAGGTACCGGCAGGCAAGAGCCGCGGAACCGGAAAGATACGGAGAGGGAGATTCCGAGGTAGAGCGAACAAGAGTCTACCGGAACCCTTTGGGAGATCGCCTGGGGGAAAGATGTTTGCCAGACCAGGATGCGAGGCACAGGCTGGACAGAGTGCATCTTTCCGAAATGATCAAATCGGAGGGTCCTCCTGGCCCGAAATGTTTTGGCCCACGAATCATGGGAGAGGAGCCACCGGTACGCAATTTCCAGCTGCCTCGAGACACAAAAACATATGATGGCACGACCAAGCCGGAAGATTGGCTGGCGGACTATGTCACGGCCTGTTTATGTAGCTGGTGGTGGAGTAAACCGGCGTTGGGCGGTGAGAATCATACCGTCCTACCTGGTAGGCCCTGCACGGATTTGGCTTAACAACTTGCCGGCAGGAAGCATAAACGGATGGCTGGACTTTGAGGAAGCCTTCGTAAACAGCTTCAGTAGCACTTACAAGAGGCCAAACCGGCCCCAGCAGCTCGCATTATGCCAGCAACGTGCCGGTGAGACAGACAGAGATTATCTCACCCGGTGGAACTCAACAAGAAACACGTGTGAAGGAGTGATTGAAGCACAAGCGATTGCTTGGTTCAGTCAAGGATGCCGGAGAGGATCACCGCTGTGGCAAAAGCTGCAAAGAAGCATGCCAACAACCTTGGCAGAGATGATATGTGTGGCGGACAGCTATGCATTGGGAGACCCATTGCAACCAGCAGAACAAGCTGAGCCGGAGCAGCGACAGGAACAATACCGGGACAACCGGAACCACAAGAGAAGGGAAGAATTCCCGGATCGGAGGTACGCTCCGCAGCACGTTGCTGCCATGCAAGAAAATTATGATGCCGCCGGCAGCCAAAGGCAAAAAACCGGATCGCAGCCATGGGCGGGTCCAAAAAAGCAGTGGGTCGAAAAGAAACCCTGGGGCCAGAAAAAGAAGCCGGCGGGAACCCGTAAAATACACCATGGAAGCCGCCATGGATCAACCTTGCCGGTGGCACACGCCGAACCCGGATCACCCGTCAAACCACCTGACGAAAGATTGTTCTTGGACCAAGTACTTGATGCAAAAGGGAGCGGTAAAGGACGCACAGGCACAAGGGTGCTCAACAATGTTGCCACCGTCGCAAGATATGTTGCGTCAACAACAATTACCACCACCGCCGCCACTCACCGAAGCAAATGCTTTACCGATACAGCAGCAGCCAAATAGGCAGCAGTACCAGCAAGTGAACCGGGTGGAGCAAAACGATGATCAACCACCTCCACCGGCACCTTTAGGCCGGAATGTTTATGAGGGCCCGCATATGTGCTGTGTTGTCTTTGTCACTGAGCCAACAGACAGGCAAAGTGTGCACCGCCGCTCCATGGAGGTCAATGCTATGATGCCGGCAGTCCCCAAATACATGCTGTGGTCAGATCAGGAAATTACCTGGTCATTTAAGGATCACCCTAAGATCATGCCGAATCCGGGAGGATACGCTCTTGTTGTGGACCCAATCATGAAAGGGCCGCAAACTCGAGTAAAATTCAGCAAGGTGCTGATAGATAACGGCAGCAGCATAAACATCATGTACAAGCACACCATGCATACGCTGGGCATAGCAGAAAACATGCTTCAGCCCACGCGTACAACGTTCCACGGAATCGTTCCGGGCTTGTCCTGTGCTCCGGTAGGAAAAGTTCGGGTGGACGTAGCATTCGGAGGACGTGACAATTGCCGGGTTGAGAATGTTGAGTTTGAGGTGGTGGACCTGGATAGTCCTTACCATGCGCTGCTGGGAAGACCGGCGTTGGCAGCTTTCATGGCTACCACTCACACAGCTTACCTCAAAATGAAGATGCCGGCACCTCGTGGACCATTGACTGTGGTGGGGAACTACAAAGTCTCACTGGAAACTGCATCTGCCGGATCAAACCTAGCGGAATCGCTGGTGATCGCGGAGGAAAAAAGAAGAATGCAAACTGCGGTTGCGCTGGCTCAATCCTCGCAGTTGAGTTTAGCGGCAATGAGTGGAAGCTTGGGCTCACCGGCATTCAAGCCGACGAATGAAACAAAGGACATTGTGCTGGATCCGGCTTACCCAGAGCGCACCGTTCGCATCGGTGCCGGACTCGATCAAGCATAGGAAAGCGCGCTCGTCAGCTTCCTCTGTGAGAATCGGAATATCTTTGCCTGGTCAACTGATGACTTGGTAGGTGTTCCGAGGGAGCTGGCTGAGCACTCCTTGAATGTCCGGAAAGACGCCAAGCCGGTGCGACAACCCTTGCGCCGGTTCGCTGAAGATAGAAGGAAAATCATAGGAGAAGAGGTAACCAAACTGCTTGTTGCCGGATTCATTGTGGAGGTCACGCACACAGAGTGGCTGGCCAATCCGGTAATGGTTGAAAAGAAAAAAGATGAGAACCTGGAGGCAAAAGCTCCAAAGGTGTGGCGCATGTGCATCGACTACACCAACCTAAACAAGGCCTGCCCAAGAGATCCTTTTCCTTTGCCACGAATCGATCAAGTGATTGATTCAACTGCTGGGTGTGAGTTGTTGTCCTTCCTGGATGCGTATTCCGGTTTCCACCAAATTCCCTTGAAAAAGGTAGATCAAATAAAAACTGCGTTCATTACCCCGCACGGAGCTTATTGCTATGTTACTATGCCCTTTGGTTTGCGCAACGCTGGTGCAACGTACCAGCGCTGTATGCAAAAATGCTTGTTTGATCAAATCGGAAAGAATGTGCAAGTCTATGTAGACGACATTGTGATAAAAACTAAGGTAAAGAACACCTTAATCGATGACATCCGGCAAACATTCGATAACCTAAGACGGTTCCGGATGAAACTTAATCCGGCAAAATGCACCTTCGGTGTCCCTGCCGGCAAGCTGCTCGGTTTCCTGGTGTCAAGCCGGGGCATAGAAGTCAATCCGGTAAAAATCCGGGCAATAGAAAGAATGACTGTCCCTCGAGAGCTAAAAGATGTGCAAAAGTTTACCGGAAGCTTGGCATCGCTAAGCCGGTTCGTGAGCAGGTTGGGAGAAAAAGCCCTGCCACTCTATGCTCTGATGAAAAAGTCTGACACGTTCGTCTGGACCCCTCAGGCAGACGCAGCGTTTAAAGAACTGAAAACAATGCTGGCCACAGCACCCATACTGGCTTCACCTCTAGAAAGAGAACCTATGCTATTATACATAGCAGCAACAAACCGGGTTGTGAGCGTAGTGATTGTGGTTGAAAGAGAAGAGGAAGGAAAAACCGTCCAGAGGCCGGTATACTACCTGTGCGAGGTGCTCTCCCTCTCAAAACAAAACTACCCTCATTTCCAAAAGATGACTTATGGCGTGTACATGGCCGCCACCAAACTCAAGCACTACTTTGAAGAACATCCTATGAAGGTGGTGAGTGAAGCACCAATCTCCGATATCATGTGCAACAAGGACGCTAGCGGAAGGATTGCAAAATGGGCAATCCAGATATCACCATATGTACCAGCATACGAAAGAAGGGATGCCATAAAATCACAGGCTTTGGCTGATTTCCTCGTTGATTGGGCGGAAATGCAATACAAACCGCCAGATCAGAGGATAGAATACTGGAAAATGCACTTTGATGGATCCAAACTCAAAGAGGGTCTAGGTGCCGGTGTGGTGCTCACTTCACCAAAAGGAGATTACCTCCGGTACGTTTTGCAAGTACATTTCAGGGCATCGAACAATGTCGCTGAATACGAAGCCTTGATCCATGGGCTTAAGGTCGCAAAAGAAATCGGTGCGCACCGGATCATTTGCTATGGAGATTCAGATCTTGTGGTGCAGCAGTGTTCCGGGGATTGGGATGCGAAAGATGCCAACATGGCCTCGTACCGGTTTCACGTGCAAAAGATTGCCGGATTCTTCGAAGGGTGTGAGTTTCACCATGTGCCGCGCGCAGAAAATGAAGCCGCGGATGCTTTGTCCAAGCTGGGCTCATCCAGGCAAGAAATTCCTCCCGGAATAGCTCTAGCTCATTTAAGAGCACCATCGATCAAACCAAGCCCGGAATCGGAATCAATTTTTGTACCGGAATCGCATGTAGTACCCATGGATATCGATGAAGGAAACCCGGGGACTGCACCGGTAAACTCGGGGACTGCTCCGGCAAGCTCGGGGACTGCTGTACCCATACCGGAAGAAATGATGCTAGTAGATAGCATGGAGATAGATGCACCGGTGTTTTTAGTTCGAGAGACACCGTCGTGGGTTAAACCTATTAAGGAATTCCTGATCAACGGCACCTTGCCGGATGACGAAAATGAGTCAAGGAGAATACAAAGAAGGTCCAAGGCATATACATTCATCAATGGTGAGGTGTACAAAAGAAGCGTTACCGGTGTCCTTCAAAGATGTGTGGAACCGGAAGAAGGGAAAGAAATGCTTGAGGAAATTCACCAAGGAGAATGTGGGCATCATGCTTCATCAAGGGCGCTGGTAGCAAAAGTATTCCGGCATGGGTTTTATTGGCCCACTGCTTTGGAAAACGCTGAGGATTTGGTAAGAAAATGCAACGGGTGCCAGAGGTACGCCAAGCAAAATCATACCCCAGCGTCTGGTTTAAAGACAATACCATTAACATGGCCGTTTGCCGTTTGGTGCCTCGATATGGTTGGCCCATTCAAAACTGCAAGAAGCAGCATGACTCACATCTTGGTTATGGTGGATAAATTCACCAAATGGCTAGAAGTGAAACCTATCGCAAAATGTGATGGGCGCACAGCGGTGAAGTTCTTGAAAGATGTCATTTTGCGGTATGGATACCCGCACAGCATCATCACTGACAATGGAACCAATTTTGCTCAAGGTGAGTTCAAAAGGTTCTGCGAGGACAACAACATCCGGTTGGATTTGTGCTCAGTGGCACACCCACAAGGCAATGGCCAAGTGGAAAGAATGAATGCTTTGGTGCTTTCCGGTATCAAACCAAGACTCATTGATGCGGTGGAAAAATCACCGGGATGTTGGCTCGATGAGCTACCGTCAGTACTGTGGAGTATAAGAACAACTCCAAACCGGTCTACCGGATACACTCCGTTCTTCATGGTTTACGGAGCAGAAGCGGTCATACCAACTGACATCATTCATGATTCACCAAGGGTACAGCTCTATACCGAGCAAGAGGTCAAAGAGGCCAGAGAAAATGATGTGGACTTGCTAGAAGAAGCAAGAGAGCTGGCTTTGGCAAGAACAGCCATTTACCAGCAAAACCTCAGACGCTATCATAGCCGGAAGGTTAACCCGAGAGTTTTCCGGGAAGGAGATCTGGTGCTACGCCTAGTGCAGCGCACTGAAGGCCGGCATAAGCTCTTACCACCATGGGAAGGTCCCTTCATTGTAAGCAAGGTGCTTCACAATGATGCATACTACTTGATCGATGCACAAGAGTGGAAAAAAGGAAAGGCGGACAGGTCCGGAGAGGAGAGCAAGCGTCCATGGAACGTAGCTCTGTTGCGTCCTTTCTACTCTTGAAGTTGTGGTATAAGAAATTCCTTTTTGTACCTTACATGCTATGAATAAAAGATGCCGGGACCTTGAATGAATCTCGGGGACTACCCCAACTTAAGTTGCATGTAACTTGTTTATTTTTTCAGTTTACCGGTTGCTTATTGAACGTTTTTTCTTTCCGGTTTAGTAGTGTGCTAAATCCTACCGGAGTCTTCGACTCGCTGCTGTCCGCAACCCGGCTTCATGGCAAGCAAGATAAACCGGTAGGAGATAAGCACATGAACTGCGAAGAGGGAGAGCAGGAAAGAACAATCCGGAAAATTTAACTAACCCCGGTTAAACCGGTTTTTTGCAAAATTTCGAAGTTATTTCTAAGTTCAAGAAAATGCTTGTTTGGTGAAAGAACCTTGTGCTCATACGCCAAAGAACGCCCAGAGAAGGCAGGCAGAGCCAAGGCAAAAGAACCAAGTGTGCATCGAATTGGATGCGGAAACAATTTGGAAATCTTTGCAGTGCAGGATGAAAGCAAAACCAAAAGCAAATATGCTAAGACAAACTCAAGATAATTAACTACCGGTATAACTTACCGGCATAAAATGTTGTGCAGCAACCAAAAGCGGACTTTAAGTTTTACATCATAAGCCCCGGCATACCGGGGCAGAATTTAACATTGTCTCGAGACACGCAGGATCAGATAGCAGGACAAAGGTAAATCTTAAGGCAGGTAATCAGGCAGCGGGGGCTTCGGGAGGGGCATCGCCAGCACCAGCATCGTCCAGAGGCTCCTCCTCGGCTTCATCCTCCTCCTCGTCGAGATAATTTTTGACGTCAGGAGGGGGAGGGATGAAGGTGCGCATGTCGGCGTACTCCGCGATGTGGTACGCACAATCCTGCCGCTTAGCGGTGAGAATCGGGTCCAGATCGGTTTCCGCGCCTTCGCGCACTCCGGTAAGGGCATCCAGGTTCAGCTCCGGGTACCAGGAGCAAGCGACGCGGAGGGCAGAATCTGCTCCAGCGCGGGCAGCAGAGCACTGCCACTCGCGGATCCTCTTGCCGGCGCCCTTGAGACGATCGCTGATGAGGGAGAAAGTATCCGGCACCTCCTCGCCAGGCCACAGAGTCCTGAAGAGGCTGGGTAGCTACATCAGGAATGTCAGATAAGTTGCGATCTATCGCGCGCATGTGAGACACCCGCGCGTTCAGCGCGACCAGATGGTCATAGGGCGTCCATGGCACGGCAAGATTCGCTTGGCCCTGGGCGGTGCGGCGCTCGTCAACCTTCTTGACAGCATACTTCTGAGAGTCCGGAAAGAGGCCTGTGCAAAGGAAGAAAGAGGCTAAGGAAAGGAATCCGGAAGAAAATGCAACCGGAAGAAAATGCAACCAGAATGAAAGATGCAACCGGAAGAAAATGCAACTGGAAGAAAATGCGGTCGGAAGAAAAAAGGCTTGCGGGCAGTAGTAAGAAAGCGCAAAGGCAAAGGACTTACGATAGGCAAGCGTGTCGGTTTGCAGCACCATCCTGTTGCACTCCTTCTGCTCCTCCTCCAGCCGCGCAGCTTTCCCCTCGGCAACCTTCTGGGCCTTGGCCAGCTCCTCCAGCTCAGCTAGCAACACCGAGTTGGCGTTGCCGGCGTCTTCCAGCGCCTCATCCATCTTGGCCGCTGTGTCAACTTCAGCGGCTTTGAGGGCCTTGGCATGATCAAGCCCCAACTGGATGAGCTGGGACTTGAGCTCCTGGTAGCTGGTTTTCTGGGCGCTCAGCTCTTCCTGATGCCGCCGGATGAGCTGGTCCTTCTCCCCTGCAACCCGGAAAAGAAGATGTTAACAAGATTGCGCTGGTAAAGATGAAAAGAAAACCAAGTTAACAAGGGAAGGGAAAGAATTGTACGTCGGGCGGCAGCGAGCTGCTCCTTGAGAGCCTCAATGGAAGCTTCCGGGATCACTGTTAAGCAAAAGTTATAAGTGTTAGAAGGAAAAAAGGTTTCCGGTAAAAAGATGCCGGTGGTACAAAATTACCTTGGCACTTGTCGTGTGCCTCAGCGAGGTCCCGGTGTTCCCATAGGAGCTCCTCAAAGAGGGCCTTCCGAGCGTCAGCCGTGAGCTGTTCAAGAAAAAGAAGTAAGTTAAGTTTTGCGCTAAGAACAGAGTTCTTAACCCGAAACTCGGGGACTGGCAGTGCCGGTTTCGCGCGTTTCTAAGTTAAGTTTTGCGCTAAGAACAGAGTTCTTAACCCGAAACTCGGGGACTGGCAGTGCCGGTTTCGCGCGTTTCTAAGTTAAGTTTTGCGCTAAGAACAGAGTTCTTAACCCGAAACTCGGGGACTGGCAGTGCCGGTTTTGCGCGTTTCTAAGTTAAGTTTTGCGCTAAGAACAGAGTTCTTAACCCGAAACTCGGGGACTGGCAGTGACGGTTTCGCGCGTTTCTAAGTTAAGTTTTGCGCTAAGAACAGAGTTCTTAACCCGAAACTCGGGGACTGGCAGTGCCGGTAAGTTTTTAAGTTAAAGTTTTGTGCTAAAAGCTGCGCTCTCACCACAAAACTCGGGGACTGGGAAGATAGACAAGAGAAAAACCGGCATGAAACTAAAGAAAAATCCGGAAGCAAGGAAACCGGTAAAAGTTAAAAAGACTTAGTAGAGCGTACCATCAAATTGTTCGTGGCATCGTACCACGCGCTGTCAAGCTCCTTCACGGCGCTGCGAAGCCGCATGAAGTGCTCCTCGGAAGACCGGTCCCCAACAGGGTCAGGCGCCGGCAGCCTGTCCTTGCCCAAACCGCGGGTCGCCGGAGTCATATCCGCGGCGTTCCACTTCTGGGCGTAGGGCAGAAGATGCCCCAGGTCCCGGCCCTTGCGCTGGAACTCAGTGATACGGCCAAGATGGCCGGTGGCCTTCGTGGCGGTATCCCTGGCGGCCTTGGAGACGTGCAGCACCAGGGGCTGCTGGCCGCCGGAAGGGGTGCTGGAGGCCGTCGCCTTCCCCTTGATGAGCTTGGAGATCTTGGGCGGCGGCGCGGTTGGAGCAGCCCTGGAGGGCTTGGTGCGAGGAGCATCTGGCGGTGGCATGAGGATGGTTCGTGGAGAAGGGGGAGCGCTGGGCGCATCACCCGGGTTGGAACTTTCCGGCGCGGAAGTTTCCGGCACGGAAGTTGTCTTCTTTTCGAGGGCGGGAGGAGCCGAAGGCTCCGCCTGCCCGGCAGCTTCTTCCTCGGCGCCGATGTTGCTGGCGCCGATATCTTGGTTCTCTGGGAGAGAGGAAAAATCCTCCTCCGTGCGGTGATCTGATGATGAAGGGGCCGCACGCCCCGAACTTGTTGTGCCCCCCGAAAGGGAGGCAGAGGTATTGCCGGCACCAGATGGTGCCGGGCTTGAGCGAGGAGGAGGGGTTGAGGTCCTTGCGGAACCTTCAGAGCCCGATGGCCTTGAGCCAAGCTTGAGCGCGGGGCTGAAAGAAAGAAAGAAGGATAGTTGGAAAAAAGCAACCGGAAAAAGAACTTGGCGAAATGAGGCAAGAAAATAAGAAACTCACCCGGAGGCAGTCGGCATCAGCTTGCACCCGTAGCGGCGCACGCCCACTTCCTTCTCCCCCAAGGGCTCAGTCCGGAAGCGCTTGGAGGGAGGAGCCTGGCTGGGACCGGCATCAGATGCCGGCAGCTTGTTCTTTTGGCCTTGGGCCATGAGTTTGTCCACAAACTCCTGGCCGGCCTCAGCGCGCAGGGGCGGCGCGCGCTCGTGGATCTGTAAATTAAACATAGCTAAGGAAAAATTCGCAAGAAGGCGATAGCGGAAAAGTATAAGAAACCGGAAAAGAAAATACCTCAAGCATGGTCAGGTCATCGGAGGACCCGGTTGGCTCCGGCGGAGACCGGCCAAGGCGCGCAGCCGGAGTCTTGCCCATCTTCAGATCCTTCCAAAAAATGTAAGGATCTGGGTTGAAGGAATCGAGGGCGCGCTTCACGCAGATCCCGCGTCGCTCTGCTTGGATGAGGGGGAAGCGGTCCTTGGCCTGAAACATGAAAAAGAAGGTTAACAAGAGCAGAAAGTTACCGGCAAAAGCTACCCCAACTGCGTAATCTCTTACTTCTTGGGTCGGAGGGTTAGTAGTGCTGAGGGGAAGGAGGCCCCATTCCCATTCAAACGGCATAGCAGTTTGGCAAATCTGCTTAGCCTTGCGAACAACATCCTTCTTGCTAAGAGGACGGCCTGTGATCTTGGTAGGATCACCAGGGCCGTACATCTCGCTCATCCTATGCACACGGCACTTCAGAGGAAGTACCCGGCGCGAAATAAAGGTGCGAATGATATCATCCGAGCAGATGTTGGTCTCCTTCTTCAAAGAGGCCAAGAAGCGTACCACCCGGTTGGTTTCGGCATGATCCGTCTTCGGGTTGTAGCTCCAATTGGTTCTACTAGGAGGCCCCGCTTGGAACGGAGGAAGATCAATAAGATTGGCGCGGCCGTTGTTCTTCACATAGAAGAAGGTTCCTTGCCAGGCGCGGCAGGACTCGAGGCCGGCGAACTTAAGGAAGGTGCTCCCTTGGCGGGAGCCAACGATGCAGGATCCGCACTCCACAGGCGGCTTGGGCTTAGGGATTTCCTTGCCCTGGACAGAATTAATCCGCAGACGAAAGAAGCGGGCAAACGTCTCACGAGTGGGACGAATGCCGATGTAGGCCTCCATGAAGGTGGCATAGCAGGAAAGGTAGAAGATGGCATTGCCAGGAAGGTGGTGAGGTTGGAGTCTATAGAAATCTAAGAACTCCCGGAAAAAAGGAGAGGCAGGAAGGCCGAAGCCACGCTCAAAATGAGCAAGAAAAACAACATGTTCACCGGGCTCGGGGTCCGGTTCGATTTCGTCACCGGGAATCCGGCAGGTTACTCCTTCCGGAATCCTGCGGGACCGGTATAACCAATCAATCTCAAATTCAGTAACGTTGGAGCCCATCCAGGCTCCACGAGTGATTGGGGAAGGCTCCGCGCCGGATGATTGGCTAGAGCTACTAGATGCTTGGCCAGAGCTACTCGCTTCTAGGTGGCTACCGGATGCTTGGCTAAAGCTACCGGATTCTAGATGGCCACCGGACTCTTGGTGGCTACCGGATTCCTGCTGGATGCCGGAATCGGTATCCATTGGATCTGAAGCCGTGGATTCACCGGGAGATTGTCTACGGCGCTTAACGGAAAGGGAAGAAGAAGAAGCGGAGGAAGACTCCTCGCCAGACATTGGTTTGGGAGGCGAAAAAACAGAAGTCCCACACTTGAACCCCGCGCGAAGATCTACGAGTAAGAAGAAAACCAAAGAAAAAGAGGAAATAAGAACACCGTAGACCCAAGATCTAGAAAGCAAGCAGATGGCGAGCAAAGTGAGATTGGTACTAACCTCGAGCGGCGCAGTCGCTGAGGAAGATGTTCGCCGGCGAAGGGGCGGACCTACGGTCGCCGACAAGCACGGTCGACGGCGAGGCGAAGAAGGTCACGAAGAAGCAAGAATGCAGCGCGCTCGAAGAAGGTGCTGCAGAAGATTCCCGCACGACGAGGTCCGGCGGGAGCACGGCGTAAGTTCGCCGGGCGACGGAGCTCGAGCAAGCAACGGCGGACGGAGAGCGGCGAAGGCGCAGAGGCGAGGAGCACTGTGCGCGAAGGTTGGGGAATGCGAGAAGAGGAAGAAGAAGAGGCAGTTGTCCTTATAAAGGAGAGAGGAGGTGGGCCAAAAACCGCTGGGCCGCGGCGGTTCGCCTCGCGGCCCGCGACGGTTCGCACCACGGGCCGCCACGTGGCGAAGAGGTACACGCGAGAAAATGGGAGGCCACACGGGAGCGCACACAGGATCCCAAGTGGCTAGTGGGATCCGCCGTGGTGCATTTAATGACCGCGCGGGAGTCGAAGCGAAGTGACAACTGACACTGGCGCGACAGTTAACAGTGCGCATGTCACTGACAGGCGTGGGGCCCAAAATATTCTCGACTTCGCCGAGGAAAGAGTAAATGCGAATAATACCGGAGAAAAGAGATGCCGGAAGATGCCTTGCAAAGAGAGAAAAGACATGAAAGGTCAAAGATGCCGGATCCAAGCTCAGGCCGGAGAGATTAAACCGGTATCCTAAAGAGATGAAAACCTGGCATGGTCTGTAGGATAGAATCCGCCAGACTATACCAGCTTCGGGGACTAATGTTGGGGGGATAACCCCCGGTATGCCAAAGGCATGCCAAACCGGATGGTTTGAGCTATCGAGATACCGGTTTGATATTCTTACCGGAAACAAAGATAGGAGTTTGGGCCAAGTGAAGCTAAGCCGGCATCCCCAAGGGGGCATGCCGGAACCCGGTAAAGAAGTTACCGGAAAGAAGGGCCTGTCGGCAGGACTGGTCAAAGATTCTCTTCGAGCAAGAAGACAAGGATGAGCTAAGCAAAGTGGCTTTAATCGGAGCCACGGCGCCAAGAGAGAGATGACGCTGAAAGAAGCCGGAAGACGTCAGCGTTCCTGATTAAAGAGGACCCCGGCGTCATCTATGATTAAAGTAGCTTTGTAAAGTAGTTTGTCCAGTCAAAGATGCCATTAGGGTTCCTTGTTCTGTAAGCCACCCTCTCCCCTATATAAGGAGAGGGGGTACTGCCTCATACAGGCGAGTGTCCACAGGGAGATTAGACAACAGAACTTGTATTTCGAGCACCTGTAACCATGTTGAGATCAATGAAGCTAGCGATCTAGTAAAGAGTTCTTCCTCTTGTCTCTCTTCTTGCATACCGGCCTTTGGTTGTGTTCTTGAGGAAAGCATCCGGAAGTTCGTCCCACCTAGTCGCAAACCCTCCCCCGAATCCTCTAGCATCCATTCGGCCCCAATCTAAGCCATCCTATGGCATCTGCTCGTTCCCCACGACGACAACCGTCCAATTCCCAATGGAACAGCAGATCACACAAGACTTTCAGATCTACACAATATCAACCAATATGGTGTAGGGGATTCAATAGTTTTGCAGAGCAAACAACTAAGAACTAGGGTTTATCTTAAACGTGGTCTAAAACAGCTAGGGGGGCGTCCTGGGCACTTATATAGGCGTCCGGGACGACTTCTGGTCGAAAAGATACAAGAATAACCGACCCAGAATAGATCTGGTCGAGACAGACTCGGACACGGCCGGTCTGGAATCCGGTTGACCGGGCCTGGGACCGGCCGGTCCGGTCTGGACCGGGTCTGGCGCCGGTCGGCAACCGGGCGGGGCGTCCTGGCTTACTGGACCTGCCCCGGTTGGCACAAGTTGAAAACCCGGTTTGGACCGGGCTGCGTCAGCGTGGGGACCGGGGACCCGGCGGTACGGCCGGTCGACCGGTCCTGGCGCCGGCTGGAACTTCTCCTACTCTCGCGCATGCCTCCCGCTCCTCCCTCACGCGTCCCTGAGATATCTTCATGTCCAGCTCCATGTCCAGCTTCACGTCCAACTGCTCCTCTTCTCCTCGTGCGATGCTTGGCTCCTCTTCATAACTGATGATACATAAGTAACAAGACTTAGGCAGTATAAAGCTCTCATCAATCAGGTCGTTTAGGAACAAGTTCACATATTGCTCAAGTAGCTTCGCACGAGCTCGTGTCATTGGTCCAATCCTAACTTCATTGGACTTGAGCTTCACAGCAGGAACATCTTCCTGTAATGACGGAGGTAGTAGTGAGGTAGGGATGTCCTCATCATCTCCCCCCCTTCAAAAGGCGTCGACCTTGACGCTCCAAGGTCTTCTCCGTCATATGGTATCAAATCAGCAACATTGAAAGAATTACTGACACCAAACTCATCAAGTGGAAGATCTATCGAGTATGCATTATCGTTGATCTTGGCAAGCACTTTGTAAGTACCAGCACCACGAGGAAGCAACTTGGACTTCCGCAGCTTCGGGAACCTATCCTTTCGAGAACCAGGCTTGAACAATATCTCTTTGCACTTCTTGTTCATCCTTGCAGCATTGCTCTTGCCTTTCTTCTCTAGCAACTCTTTAGTCTTCACATGTATCTTTCGTACAAAATCTGCCCTCTTGGATGCCTCCATATTGACTCTCTCATGTATGGGTGGAGGCAACAAATCCAGCGGAGTAATGGGTTTGAAACCATACACCACCTCAAAGGGATACAGCTCTCTGGTAGAATGTACCGCCCTGTCGTAAGCAAACTCCACATGCGGAAAACACTCTTCCCACTCCTTCAGGTTCTTCTTGATCATGGATCTCAACAGTTGTGACAATGTTCTATTCACCACTTCAGTTTGACCATCAGTTTGGGGATGACAAGTGGTACTGAAAAGTAGCTTCGTCCCCAGTTTTCTCCACAGCGTCTTCCAGAAGTAGCTCATAAACTTCACGTCACGATCAGAAACAATAGTCTTCGGGACTCCATGTAGACGTACAACCTCCCTGAAAAACAGGTTAGCAATATGCGACGCATTGTTGCTTTTGTGGCAGGCAATAAAGTGTGACATCTTAGAAAATTTGTCCACTACCACAAATATAGAATCATGGCCTCTCTTAGTACGCGGCAAACCCAACACAAAATCCATACTAATATCCTCCCAAGGTGTAGTAGGTGCCGGTAAAGGAGTATACAAACCGTGAGGCTTCAGCTTGGACTTCTTGCAAGTAATGCACCTCTTCACATACCTATCCACATCCCGCCTCATCTTTGGCCAATAAAAGTGATCAGCTAGCATGAGTAACGTCTTCTCACGCCCAAAGTGACCCATCAAACCTCCAACATGTGATTCTTGCACTAAGATCGAGCAAACGCACAGACGATTCTGGAACACATAGTTTGTTAGCTCTAAATAAGAACCCATCATGTAAGTGATATTTTTCCCATGCTTTACCAAGAGCACATAAGCGACATGGTTCAGCAAAATCATGATCAGTAGCATACAAATCACATAGTACTTCTAATCTAGGAATTTTAACATCAAGTTGAGTTAATAGCATATTATTCCTAGATAGAGCATCAACAACAATATTATCTTTTTCCTTCTTATGTTTAATAATGTATGGAAAAGACTCAATGAACTCAACCCACTTAGCAAGACGCTTATGCAAAGTAGACTGAGCTTTCAGGTATTTTAAAGCTTCATGATCAGAATGTATGATAAATTCTTTTGGCCATAACTAATGTTGCCAAACCTCAAGAACTCTAATTAAAAGCATACAATTCTTTATCATATATAGGATAGTTCAACTTAGCACCAGACAGTTTCTCAGAAAAATATGCAATTGGGCGACCCTCTTGCATCAACACACCACCAATTCCAATACCACTAGCATCACATTCAATCTCAAATTGCTTATTGAAATCAGGAAGTGCAAGCAATGGTGCAGAAGTTAACAATCTCTTAAGTTCATCAAAAGCATGATCTTGGGCTGCTCCCCACTCAAATAGTACACCCTTTTTAGTCAAGTCATTCAAAGGTGCAACAATAGTACTAAAGTTGGGCACAGATCTTCTATAAAACCCAGCTAGACCATGAAAACTTCTTACTTGACTCACATTCATGGAGTAGGCCAATTTTGAATAGCTTCAATTTTAGACACATCTACTTCTACTCCATGCTTAGAGATAACATAACCCAGAAATATGACCTTATCTTTGCAAAATGTGCACTTCTCAAGATTACCATAGAGTTTATTATCACGCAACACTTGCAAAACATGTCGAATATGTGTAGTATGATCAGATTCATTGCGGCTATAGATTAATATATCATCAAAGTACACAAATACAATTTTGCCAATAAATTCACGCAAAACATGGTTCATCAGTCTCATGAAAGTGCTAGGTGCATTAGTTAACCCAAAAGGCATTACTAACCACTCATATAAATCAAATTTTGTTTTAAAGGCGGTTTTCCACTCATCCCCTTCTTTCATCCTAATTTGATGATAACCACTACGCAAATCAATTTTAGAGAAAACAACAGCACCACACAATTCATTTAACATATCCTCTAAACGGGGATAGGATGATGATATCGAATAGTAATGTTATTTATAGCTCTACAATCTACGCACATACGCCATGTACCATCTTTTTTAGGAACAACAATAACAGGAACAACACAAGGACTAAGGCTTATGCGGATATAACCTTTGTCGAGTAGCGCCTGTACTTGCTTCTGTATCTCATTCGTCTCGTCGGGGTTCGTTATATATGGTGCCCGATTGGGTAGCGAAGCTCCGGGAATCAAGTCGATTTGATGCTCAATACCTCGCAATGGTGGAAGTCCTGCGGGTACCTCTTCCGGAAACACGTCGCCAAATTCCTGCAAAACATTAGAAACACCAAAAGGAAGAGGGGTCATGTCGTTAGAAACCAAAATCGTACCCCTGTACAAGAGCACAAGAGGCATGGCTGAAGGATCCTCACTAAATTCTCTCATGTCTTCTTTGGTGGCTAATGAGAATAAGGAATTCACTCTCTCACTTTTCGTTATATCACTCACGATATTACAATTCTCTTGCCTATCTAAAGAAGCATCCTCCAAGTTTACTTCAACTTTCTGACGAGATTCATTGACGATTTGCTGTGGCGACATAGGCTGTAAGTTGATTTTCTTGCCCTTGAACTCCAAGTGATATGTATTGGCACGGCCATTGTGTTGCACAGAATGGTCATAGAGCCAAGACCGACCCAATAAAAGGTGACACACCGTCATAGGAACCACATCAAAATCAATGAAATCCTTATACGGTCCAATAGCAAATTCAACACGAACCATATGGTTTACCTTCATCTCACCATTGTCGCTCAACCACTGAATATAATATGGATGCGGGTGCGGTAGATACTTCAACTTCAGCTTGGTACACAACTCCTTGCTTACTAAATTGCGGCAACTCCCGCCATCAATAATAACCTTGCAAGCCTTGTCAGGACCAACTAAAGCTTTTGTTTGGAACAAATTGCAGCGCTGAGTAGATGCACTAGGCAACAAATTAAGAGCACGTTGCGACACAACAATGGTGCGAGCATCAGACGGATATGCATCTTCACCATCAATGTCATAGTCATCATCTTCTAGAGCATTAGGATCAACATCATCTCCAGTCTCATACTCATTGTCCTCACTGATAATCATGACTTTGCGGTTAGGACAATCTCTCTTGAAGTGACCCTTGCCACCACATGTATGACAAACCATATCACGATTGCGTGCAGTAGACATGTTAGAGCCACTCGTACTTGCAGCTGATTCAAACTTCTTTGTGTTAGACACATTGGAGACCGGCTTGCTAGGCGGAGTAGAGTAAGGGACGGAGCGCGTCGATGGCGCTGGCGCCGTAGATGGGGGCGCGCGAGGCGTGAAGCGCCCAGCTCCCGTAGCATGACCTTTAACCTTTGCCTCTTCAGCCAATTGGGATTCAGCTTCTCTTGCATGATGTAACAATTGATTCATATTGGTGTAACTATAGTGACGAACAATGCCTTTGATATCATACTTCAATCCGTTTAGAAAACGCTGCATTATCATCTCGAGAGACTCACAAACACGGCCATACTGCATAAGCATCTCCATCTCCATGTAGTATTCATCCACAGTCTTCACACCTTGTCGCAGTAGGGTCAACTTATCAAAGATATTGCGCAAATAATTTGTGGGCACAAAGCGAGAAGTCATCGCCTCCTTCATAGCACGCCATGTACGAATAGGTTGTTCACCATCCTCTTGTCGGTTACGAACAAAAGCATCCCACCAACGCAATGCATAGCCATCAAATTCGGAAGAAGCAAGCTTGATCTTCCTATCTTCAGTGTAGTGCGGATGTAAGTTCCATAACTTTTCAATCTTGAGCTCCCAAGTGAGGTATTCTTCAACATCAGCTCCTCCTTCAAACTTGGGTATGGAGAACTTAGGCTTACCCAAACCATCTTCCTCATCATGTCCACGACTGGGACGTCCAAGTTCAGCCGAACCACGAGGACGGTTACCACGTGGCGCACCACGAGCATTGTGTGCGTCATCTTGAAGCTCAGGATCATCGTCATCTTGTTGTTGTTGGGTCAAATTCTCAACAGCTAGTCGCAAATCTGCAGGACTGCGCTGTATATCCGTCATTTGATCTTTCATTGTAGTGACGGTCTCACATGTAGTATCCAACTTCTGGGAGATCCCTTGGACCGTTCCCCTAAGCTCATCACCCTGAGCGCGGAATTCACGTCGCATCTCATTACGAAGAGCTTCAAACTCCCTCCATGCGATGATATCTGCAGCACTCTTGTTTTCCTGGTTAACAATTTTATGATCACTAACATGATTAGTAGGTTAGTGCACTAAATCAAAAATATATGGTGGTACTCTCACAACTCACTCAAAAACTGATAAGAAAAGGAGATCTTACCGTTCCAAAGTAAATTAGTGTTGCTTACCACTTGTAGTAACAACTAGTGCACGGATGTAGCGAAGCGAATATCAAGGGTATAAGAACAAATCACACGGCAAAACAGGATATATGTGGAGCTGTAGGTAGGCTACCTATTTGCACCAATAACAAGCTCTAGCGCTGACCGTAGATAACTAACGATACTCACACAAGGCGATAAATGTGGCAATGCAACTATATGGAAGAATAGGTTGCAATGCACTGGAGAGATGCTAGCAAACCTCAACGAGACATGCACAAGATTTCTCAACTACAGGTGCAGTTAAAGAAAAACTTAAGCCTTCACTTGATTCTACGAGCACAACACTTTTCTTCTTTTTTTTCGCGGTTACTGTAGCACGGATACTGTAGCTACAATAATTTTTTTTGTTTTTTTAACGAATTTTCTCCTTGTAACACGACCAACAGAAATTGGAAAGCACCGAAAACCTAACGAGCAGCATGTCAAGCGGGAAAACTAGTCTCTTTTGGGAAAGTTTCTAGTCACATATATCGAAAGGCTGTGTCAATGGTTGGGAACAAACACACTGTATGCTATGTGGACTCGGAGAAACAAAAACTGACACCAATGATAGCGGAAACACAAACCCTAACAACTAGATGAAAGAAAAAGATACGCAAAAACAAATACGAAAATCAACTAAAACTCGAAATTAGTGCAATCTAAGGCTATGGCAAACCCTAACCCTAACTTTTTATGGCTTTTTCTGGATAGGAAACACTCACACTCAACTATGGGGTGGATTGTGGATGGCTTACAGAGGAAACGCTGAAATCTGATACCAAGATGATAAGGGGTGGCCCGATCTTGTCAGTAAGCAACAGTGGTGTTGATGATCACGGGGTGATGGCAACGGAGATAACTTGGATGAAGTGGATGATAAGTTGTATGACGCAACGAGATCTCTCGATTGATCCCTGTCGCCAATGCAACAGCTCTCAACCCTGCAAGATATTCGCAACTCCACACACTTGCGCACGTAGCCACTGACCACGAAGCGGTAAGTTGCAACCGTCTAATTCCCAATGGAACAGCAGATCACACAAGACTTTCAGATCTACACAATATCAAGCAATATGGTGTAGGGGATTCAATAGTTTTGCAGACCAAACAACTAAGAACTAGGGTTTATTTTAAACGTGGTCTAAAACAATTAGGGGCGTCCTGGGCACTTATATAGGCGTCCGAGACGACTTCTGGTCGAAGAGATACAGGAATAACCGACTTCTGGTCGAGACAGACTCGGACACGGCTGGTCTAGAATCCGGTTGACCGGGCCTGGGACCGTCTGGACCGGGTCTGGCACCGGTCGGCAACCGGGCGGGGCGTCCTGGCTTACTGGACCTGCCCCGGTTTGCACAAGTTGAAAACCCGGTTTGGACCGGGCTGCGTCGGCGTGGGGGCCGGTCGGACTGGCCCTGGGACCTGGTGACCCGGCGGTACGGCCGATCGACCGGTCCTGGCGCCGGCTGGAACTTCTCCTCCTCTCGCGCATGCCTCCCGCTCATACCTCGCGCGACCATGAGATATCTTCATGTCCAGCTCCATGTCCAGCTTCACGTCCAGCTGCTCCTCTTCTGCTCGTGCGATGCTTGGCTCCTCTTCATACCCGATGATACATAAGTAACAAGATTTAGGCAGTATAAAGCTCTCATCAATCAAGGTATCGTTTAGTAACAAGTTCACCTGTTGCTCAAGTAGCTTCGCATGAGCTCGTGTCATTGGTCCAATCCTAACTTCATTGGACTTGAACTTCACAGCAGGAACATCTTCATGTAATGACGGAGGTAGTAGTGAGGTAGGGATGTCCTCATCATAGCGTGTCCGTGCAGACGTATGGCAGGTCGTTGAGTTGGATTTTCCATGTCTTCATGTCCATCACAAACGTGACTACGGGAGAACTCTTTTGTGACACTTTTTTTTTGAAGATTTTATATGGTACATATTGCTAACCATTGTTTACATTGCATCAAAACGACTCATCCTGTAATTCGTCGCATTACGTTATACAAACAAAAGGCTTCAAAACAGAACGTTTTAGTTTGATTTTCCAGGTTATAGTTTGTTTCTGTCTTTCTTCAAAAAATGATTACCAATTTTTTCCACGAATTGAGATTTTGACGTGCTGTGCACGTCTTTCATAAATAATTTGTTATTGCGTCCAGAATTTGTATTGTGTATAATCTGATTTGGTATGACCCAAAACACGTTTATGCAAAAGTTCATAGCATGTATTTTTGTTATTACAATTCTACATTTCATATATGTGTGTTTAGTTGGTCTTTGAGCATTTGCTACAGTCTAATTGTATTAAAAAAAACTCTATTTGCAAATTTTAATTACTCTAAAACAACATCAGTAGTTAAAATACAAGAACATGTCACATGTTAACTTTATTTAAAAGAAACTCCGATAGTGTGCCTCATCTTAAAATTTTAAGATAGGTCGTAAATTCAATTGAATATATAACATGATAGTTCAAGTATTTTTTTTTTTTTTTGCTGGAGCCACGTGTGATGTCTCCCTAAGTACTATGTAATTAGTCATGTAATATATAATGCTTAAAAAATTACGCTCTTTTAATTTATCCGCTAACATGCAAAGCACGTGCTACTTACTAGTAAATGAAGTGGCCGTTTGGTCCTAGCAACATTTGAATCAGATCCGAGTGCCCAATCCTTGTTGCTGTTCATCCTGAATCCCTGATTTGAAAGTCCTATGGAAGCACTTGGCAAGCTTGTAAGCTATGACATGAACTTACGGTACCATCCGTACAGTTAATTGCGAAGCCTGAATATGCTGTAGCACTCTGTTGAGATTTCTCTATGGATATATAAACTGTTGTTTATTTGTTGGTCATGTTCTGTTTGCATTGTTGACCAGTGAGCACCAGCCAAGTCAGCAAAAGACTTTGCTAGTTAGCTACAACTCTTCTCATATATCTTTGTGCTGGGTACTACTTCTTAGAACATTGGCGGAGCTTGATCACAATTTTATGATGGGCTAAACTAGGTAATAGGCATTGGCGCAGCCAGATTACTATGGATTTTTTTCTTGTTGGGCAAGGCCTTCGATCTTCGGACTACAATGAAGTCAACTTCTGCACACTAACTTGTTGGTTGCAGCTACACGAGTTGCCTGGATATCTGGTAGGTAGTCCCAAGCAGTTCTGCTATCACTCTTAACTGAACACCATTGCTGCCTGCCTGTGCCTTTCCAGATGTTAGATTGATTGGAAACATCTATCCTCAGAACTTTCAGAATCACTGGTAGAAAAACAGGCTTCCGTCCAGCACCATAAGTCGCGAAGCTAAAGGAACCGCGACTAATGGGACCTTTAGTCGCGGTTCGAGAGGCGAACCGCGACCAAAGGCCTGGGCCGCTCGGTGGCCAGCTGGTGCACGTGGGGGGCTTAAGGTGCCCGAAGGCCTTTAGTCGCGGTTGGCCAGGCCAACCGGGACTAAAGCCCCTCCCCTATATATACCCATCCAGCAGCCAACACTTAGCCATTTGGAGCCATTCTCTTCACAAACTTCATAAGTGGGTGTTAGGTTTGCTTTTGGTTCCTCTTATGCACATAAGGTGTTTGATGAAATGCTCCAAGAGCATGAAACAAACATGATATGAAGTGTTGGAGCCACACTTGAGCTTTCTCATTTATTTTTTCCTCCTCGATCGCGGTTAGCAACTTGAACCTTTGATGTGTCATTGATAAAATATGCATGTGTGTAGTTCATTGTTTAATTTATATTGTTTGTAGCTAGTTAGTTTAACAAATGCATGATGGTTAATTATATATTTTATATTATAATAATACAGATGAATCGGTAATGGATGTACGGTAACCGACTCTCCGGCGAGTTCACTACGGGTTTGAAAGATTTCCTCGTAGTGGCTAATGCGAACAAGCAGGGGGGTTTTGTTATCTGTCCATGTGTTAACTGTAAGAATCAGAAGGGTTACTCTTCCTCAAGAGATGTTCACATGCACCTGCTTCGGCACGGTTTCATGCCAAGCTATAATTGTTGGACCAAGCATGGAGAAAGAGGGGTTATAATGGAAGAAGATGAAGAAGGGGATGATTTCATCGATGAAAGCTATCTTGCTCATTTCGGTGATACTTTCATGGAGGATGCTGAAGGTGAAGGGGAAGGTGAAGGGGAAGGTGAAGAAGATGCACGTGATGATCCCGTTGATGATCTTGGTGGGACCATTGCTGATGCACGGAGACGCTGCGAACCGAAAAGGAGAGGGAGAATTTGGATCGCATGTTAGAGGATCACGGAAAGGCGCCGTACCCCGGATGCGATGATGGTCCGAAAAAGCTGGGCTGCACACTGGATTTGCTGAAATGGAAGGCACGGGCAGGTGTAGCTGACTCGGCATTTGAAAACTTGCTGAAAATGTTGAAGAATATGTTTCCAAAGAATAACGAGTTGCCCGCCGATACGTATGAAGCAAAGAAGGTTGTCCGCCCTCTAGATTTAGAGGTTCTGAAGATACATGCATGCATCAACGATCGCATCCTCTACCGCGGTGAATACGAGAATTTGAATGAATGCCCGGTATGCACTCGCATTGCGTTATAAGATCGAGGCGATGACCCTGGTGACGATGTTGAGGGCCGGAAACCCGGGAAGAGGGTTCCCGCCAAGGTGATGTGGTATGCTCCTATAATACCACGGTTGAAACGTCTGTTCAGGAACAAAGAGCATGCCAAGTTGTTGCGATGGCACAAAGAGGACCGTAAGTCGGACGAGGAGTTGAGACACCCCGCAGATGGAACGCAATGGAGAAAGATCGACAGAGAGTTCAAAGATTTTGCAGCTGATGCAAGGAACATAAGATTTGGTCTAAGTACAGATGACATGAATCCTTTTGGCGAGCAGAGCTCCGGCCATAGCACACTGGCCCGTGACTCTATGCATCTACAACCTTCCTCCTTGGTTGTGCATGAAGCGGAAGTTCATTATGATGCCGAGTGCTCATCCAAGGTCCGAAGCAACCCGGCAACGACATCGATGTGTACCTAAGGCCATTAGTTGATGAACTTTTACAGCTGTGGGGCAGACCTGGTGTCCGTGTGTGGGATGAGCACAAAGAAGAGGAATTTGACCTACGAGCGTTGCTTTTCGTAACCATCAACGATCACTACAAGAAAAGTTCTGATAGACAATGTCTCAAAATCGTCCGCTAAGGGGTATTTTTCGTCGCCTATGGGCCTAACCCGACGATATGGGTTC